>NC_143260.1:92652953-92957272 GCF_984573655.1 Nuphar pumila
CAAATCAACTAAAGTCTGAACATATTCATGGCCACAGTCAGGGTATGTGAAGGATTTATCTTGACTTAATGCATATTTTTCCAACAAATCTCTTAGAAAATCTTTTCAAAGTGCATTCATTCACTCATGTCATTTGCATCATAAAATCATTGATTTTCTCAAGATTTTCTCAAGAAAACTTCATTCTCAAGAAATCGATTTCTCAAGAAACTCTAAGGATTTTTCAAAATCGGTTTTCCAAAGACAAGTTTTTCCACAGTTTTCCCTGGAAAATGATATTTTCTTAAGATATTCAAAAGAGTTTTCCAATCTTTCTTCAAGATTCAAAATCGATTTCCAAGTATTTAAAAAGGTAAAATTCCCAGGATTTCGATTCCACAAGTTTTGAATTTCCTTCTCCAATGAGCTTTCCTATAAATCTTCCATCATTTTCCTAAGAAAACTCTCAAAGTTCAAGTTTTCCTAAGAAGTGCTTCCCTTTTCAAAAAGTCCATCTTTTCTCAAGAATCACTTCCATTTTCCCAAGATTTTCAACTATTCCTGATTTTCTCACATCTTTATAAGCTTTCTCATGTTTTCAAAAACCTTTTTTATCTGAGTTTCCTGAGAAATTGACTTTCAGCTTTTTTCTGAGAGAATCTTTTCAACTCCAAATATTTTCCAAGCATACATCATGTTTCCCCAAGCTGCATTTTCCAAAATCTCATAGCACATGCCTGAATTCTCTGTGCATTTAGGATAGAACATAACTTTGATAATTTAACTAAGTCAAGCATAGTTTTGGTCCTTGGTTCGATTACCCCTGTTAAAGGCGGCAGGAACGGTCGAACCTCGTACCGACAGGTCGAGCCCCATCCCATGGATTTTCCCGCAATTTTCAAAACGGAGGCGAGTATTTCAAAACAATTTCCAAAATCCGGTCAAAGTTTGAAGCGCGAAAGCGTTTCCTCTTTCTCTCTTCCGCGAGGAAGGGAAGACGGGAAAAAAATTTCGCGACGATAACAGCAGGCTCAGGCTAAGTCAGGTAGGCTCAGACCTACTGGGCTAGGTAGGGGAGGTTTTAGGAAGTAGGAGAGAGATAGAGGAGGCTAGAAAGGGGGGGGACGATTTTTTCTAAAGGGGAGGGCCTTTATTTATAGGAAATGAAACTTGGGCCCCAAGTTTCCCCTTTACTCATTTGCCCTTGGCTTCTTTTTAATGCCAAGAGGTTCCTTGCTGTGGGGCCCACTTGGATATTCCATGGGATATTTTTGTGGGTTCCACCAGATATTTTCTGAGGAATATTCCTGTGGGTCCCACCAATATTTTCGTGGGTCCCGCAAGAATTTTGGGTTTTCGGCGATTTTTTTCCGAAAAATTCTAAGTACGCCATTCCCTTCGTATTGACGTAACTAAGAAAGTTGGCTCGCAGGAATCCTTTGATTTCATTCAGGTAGGAAGTTATGGCTTCCAGAGTGTTTGAGCATATATTCGCGATTCGACGAATATCCTAAGTATAACTGGCTCGCAGGAATTGATTCGTTTCGCATTCTGAGGAAAAATGCTATTTTTACCGGTAAATGCCTCATGAATTTTATTCAGATATTTTCTGAAAAATTGCGGGTCTTACATCATTACCCCCTTAAAGGAATTTCGTCCGCGAAATTCAGCTAAGAGTACAAGGTGAAGAGTTCAGGATATTTATCCCGCATATCCGATTCAGGCTCCCAAGTGCAATCATCGATTCCATGATGCTGCCACCTCACTTTAACAAGTGGGATGACCTTCGTTCTTAGCACTTGCTCCCGTCGGTCCATGATCTCCACTGGCCTTTCTTCTACTGTCATATCTTCTCGGATGTCAATGTCTTCATGTTGAATGACGTGAGAAGGATCATGAACGTACTTTCGAAGCATTGATACGTGAAATACATCATGTATTTGCGCGTATTGTGGTGGCAATGCTACTCGGTAGGCAGTCTCTCCGATTCGGCTCAAAACTTCGAAGGGACCAACGAATCTGGGGCTGAGCTTCCCCTTCTTTCCAAAATGAAACACACTCTTGGTTGGAGAGACCTTGATAAAAACCTTATCTCCAACCGCAAAAGTGAGTTCCCTACGCCGTTGATCGGCGTAGCTCTTCTGTCGACTCTGAGCAGTCAGTAGCTTCTTTCTGATCATGTGGACCTGCTCAGTATAATGCTGCAACACAATGGGCGAGTCCAAGGTTCGCTCACCCACTTCACCCCAATGGATTGGTGATCTACAAGGTCGCCCGTACAAGGCTTCATACGGTGCCATCCCAATGCTAACGTGGTGGCTATTATTATAAGCAAATTCAGCCAACGCTAGGTGGGAATCCCAATCACCTTTCCATTCCAGCATACAGGCTCTTAGCATATCTTCAAGAGTCTGTATGGTTCGTTCTGATTGCCCATCTGTTTGGGGATGGAATGTTGTACTGAACTTGAGTTTCGTCCCCAGGGCTTTTTGAAGCTGCTCCCAAAAGTGAGAGGTGAACTTCGGGTTACGATCAGATATGATCGAAATCGGCACTCCATGGAGTCTAACGATTTCTCGAATGTAGATCTCCGCCAATCGTTCAGTTGAGTATCGAGTGTTGATTGGCAGGAAGTGAGTAGACTTGGTGAGTCTGTCCACGATCACCCATATTGAATCGTGTTGTCTCTTGGATCGAGGCAATCCAACGATGAAATCCATCGTAATGCCTTCCCATTTCCATTCTGGAATCTCGATCCGTTGCATCTTTCCACCAGGTCGCTGATGTTCGATCTTAACTTGCTGGCAGATCAAACACTTCGAGACAAACATAGCCACATCACGCTTCATACCCTTCCACCAGTACTTTCTCTGTAAATCTCGGAACATCTTCGTACCCCCAGGGTGGATAGTATATTTGCTACCATGGGCCTCCTGGAGTACTTCCTGTCTTAGCTCAGGGTTATTTGGAACCCAAATTCTTTCTTCCATCCATATTCCTCCATCTTCTTTCAAATGGAAGAAAGTGTCATCTTTTTCAGCACGAGCTTTCAATTCCAAGTACTGGGGATCCTTGAACTGTTTGGCTACGATGCGATCGAGGAACTCAATGTGGATCGTCAAACATGACATTTGGATTCTACCTGAATCCGCCAAAAATGGCTTCCACTTGACGAAATCCTCCATCAACTTCCATTGTCCGGTTAGGCTGGCCAGAGTGCCAACAGTCTTGCGACTAAGGGCATCTGCTACAACATTTGCCTTTCCAGGGTGATAGGAAAGTGTGAATTCATAGTCTTTGAGGAATTCCAGCCATCGCCGTTGCCGCATATTGAGTTCTTTTTGAGAAAAGAGGTATTTTAGGCTTTTATGGTCCGACATGACCTCAAATTTCTCTCCATAAAGGTAGTGTCGCCAAATTTTAAGTGCGAACACTACCGCGGCAAGCTCAAGATCGTGGGTTGGATAATTTTTCTCATGGACTCTCAACTGTCGTGACGCATAGGCGATTACTTTGCCATGCTGCATCAACACACAACCCAGACCTGTTCCCGAGGCATCGGTATATGCCACGAAGCCTCCCTGACCAGAAGGTAAGGTAAGGATAGGGGCAGTGGTAAGCCTCTGTTTGAGAACCTCAAAGCACTCCTTACACTGGTCAGTCCATTCAAACTTGACTCCCTTTTTAAGTAATTTCGTCATCGGTACGGCGATTCGGGAGAAGTCTTGTATGAACTTCCGATAATATCCGGCAAGTCCAAGGAAGCTACGGACCTCAGTGATATTTTCTGGCTGCTTCCAGTCCATCACAGCTTCCACCTTCGCAGGATCCACTGCGATTCCATCTTTTGAGATCACATGACCAAGGAACATCACTTTGTCTAGCCAGAATTCACATTTTGAAAACTTAGCATAGAGTTGGTTATCTTGAAGGATTTTTAAGACGATTTTCAAGTGCTCCACGTGCTGTTCCTTGTTCTCAGAATATACGAGAATGTCATCAATAAAGACGATGACAAAGCTATCCAAATATGGTCTGAATATCCGGTTCATTAGATCCATAAAGGCAGCAGGCGCATTAGTGAGTCCGAAGGGCATTACTACAAACTCATAATGGTCGTATCTCGTTCTGAAGACAGTCTTGGGTATATCCTCTTCCTTTACTCTAAGCTGATGGTACCCAGACCTGAGGTCGATCTTGGAGAACACCCTCGCTGTTCTGAGTTGATCGAATAAGTCCTCAATCCGAGGCAACGGGTACTTATTTTTAACAGTTGCCTGGTTAAGCATCCGATAATCGATGCATAATCGAAGGGATCCATCCTTCTTCTTTACAAATAGTACCGGGGCTCCCCACGGTGATACACTCGGTCGGATGAACCCTTGTTCCATCAGTTCTTCCAACTGACACTTCAACTCACTGAGTTCAGCTGGCGCCATTCGATACGGGGCTTTGGATATCGGCGCTGTTCCAGGTAAGGATTGAATTCCAAATTCAACCTCACGAAGTGGCGGAAGTCCTGGCAATTCCTCAGGAAACACATCGGAAAACTCCCGTACCACTTCCAAACTCTCAAGGGGTTGGTCGTTGAATTTTTCTACCGAGAGACTCAACAGGAAGGCCACACAACCCTTCCTAAGGTATTTTTGTACCTTAAGTGCTGATATGAGCCTTTTCTGTGGAACTGGTTTGGATAACCGGTATTCCATCTTAGGCAATCCGGGTTGAGATAGAATCACTCTGCCCTCGCGGCACAGAATCTTGGCATTATTCTGAGCCAACCAATTCATTCCCAGAATGACATCGTACTGTATCATATCGATCAGGATGGCGTCAGTAGGCAAGTGTTGCCCTGCTATCTCAATATCCAAATTTTTCACACACCGGATACATTTGGTGCGTGAACCTAACGGGTTATATACTTCAATCATTTTATCAATCGGTTGCACCGTAGCGTGGAGTTGTTCGGTGAAATCGTCGGAGATAAACATATGAGTAGCACCACAATCAAACAAGACGTAAGCTGCATGTCCATTAACAGGTATGGTGCCTTCAATCAGGTCACCATTTTCGACTTGTTCAGTCGTTACAGCATATACACGACCTGCAGCAGGCCTTTGTTCTACTCTAGGTGGAGGTCGTTGAAACTGAGAACGTTGTGGTGTAGGTCGAGAGGGTCCGGCAGATCCGGCATTACTCCTCTGTTCATCTACAGCCTTCTTGGCGCAATCCCTTATAAAGTGGCCCATCTTGCCACAATACAAACACCCACCAATGTCACGAGGACAAGGCTTTCCGGGGTGGTTCATACGACACCTTGGGCAGCTGAAGTTGGACTGCTGACCATTCAGAGTTGTGTTCTGTCTTGGCCTCACGACTTGTTGAGTGTTGTTCCCTCCTTGGAACTTCTTCTTTTGAAAGGGTTGTCGTGAACCCTGGCCACTTGGGAACGTCCTTTTACGATTCTCACCATTCACTATGGGCTTCTTTGCTACGATCACTTTAGATCGTGCCCAGTCCTCTTGGATTTTTGAAGCTGCTGCTACCGCAGCCTGAAAAGTCGAAGGCATGCTTGTTATCACTCGAGATCGCAGCCCTTCGCGCAGACCATTCACATATTTGTCGGCCCTTTCTTGGTCTGTTTCGAACAATCGAGAGCAGTAGCGCTCTAGATTCTGAAATTTGGTGGTATAGTCCATTAGACTCATACTGCCCTGTTCCAACTCCAGAAACTCCATCTTTTTCTTGTTTCTGGAATACAACGGGAAGTAGTTATCCATAAAAGTCCTCCGAAAGTCAGTCCAAGGAATGACTTCGACTTGTGAGAACTGGATAAGTTTAGTGGTATCCCACCACTTCCGTGCATTATCTTTTAATCGATACGTGCCAAAGTTGATCTTCTTCTCTTCTGGTACTCCCAGTACTGAGAAGGCACGTTCTGTCTCTTCGATCCAACTCTCCGCGAGCTCAGGATCGGCTCTGCCAATGAAAACTGGCGGGTCAAGCTTGAGGAACTTCTCATAAGTCACTCCTCCCAGGTGCTCGTTTCGTGGTGCGACTGGTTCTGGCCTCGTTTCACGCATGGCTGTAACCAGGTTGTTGAGTGTCTCCAACAGGAATCCTTGCGTATGGGACTCCTCGCTTGGTATGGTTCTCCTCGTCGTAGGAGCCATTTTTCTATGCACACACAAGCACTTGTTTTTAGTTTCTCGATGTATATGAGGAAGTAAAAGCTTTATTTACTTAATATACATCACATTTACACAAGCATCGCCTTAAACAAAACGTCATGCCGCACTGGCAGGTTTTAGGCGTTGAGAAACTATATACATGAGTCTACTGACTCCAAAACATCACCAGTCTCTTTAAGACTTGGATTTCTTTGATGAAGACGAACTCCAAAAGGTCCATCTATTGCCACAGTATTGGCAGTCTTGGACTTCATACGGGCATATCCACTCATCGTGCATGACCTTGCAGCGATAGCAGTATCCACGCGAGTCATGAGTTGCCATCTATACAAAGATGCACCCAGATCAGAACAAAAGTATAAAAACATATACTTACAGTGCGATATCGGGACCATGACGGATCTTGAACCAGGTTTCTCAGACTCATGCTCTGATACCAATTCTGTAACGCCCCGGATTTCCAAAACAAAGCTAAGTTAAAATTTTCATGAATTTCTTTTTTTTTTCTTTGCAGCGGAACTTAGAAAAGCTTTTAACAGCGGAATAAGACGATAATGAGTCGTCAGTTTTAGAAAACTCCGAGCACGTTGCAGGTATGTGGCCAAGCAGCTCATTGACCACCAAAGTGTTCCATTTTATCGAAAACATATGTTTATTACAACACTACTGCTTAGGAAAGCAGTGTAGGTTCAATAAAAGGAAGCAGTACAACTCTGTCTAGAGAAACCCTGAAACTCGATGCCGCCTTGCTCCGCATATCGCCACGCAGGTTCAACACCTGAAATCCCCATAAAACGGGGTCAGAACCACTGATGGTCTGGTAAGCATGCAGTCATACATCCATTCAACTCAAATACAATAATGACCACTCAGGGTCGCAATGCGCAATAACGACGCTCAAGCCTCCAAGACTTAGCGTATATCACAAGAGCCTCCGTAGGGCTATGAGTTGAACATCCGCTCGAGTCCTCATGACTTAGAGCAAGCCTTTTCAGGGCTGTCATTTGAATAACCGCTTAAGTCTCCACGACTTAGCCATGACCTTTTTTGGGTCTCAAAGTGATGTCTAGCTCAAGTCTTCATACTTGGCACATCCGTATCCCACGCATCTAAGGACAACTCCTCGAGCTTTGCTTAGTCGTGCGGATACAACACGGGTCTTTGCCCAGTCGGTCCAGTAGTATACCGAACATGACACCTTCACAAAGGTTATGCAGGACTGACTCAACACGTCATCCACTCATACATTCAAAGCATCGCTGCACCTAGAACTAATGCATTGTTTGATAATTAACCGCTCCCGCCTTTGGTACGCAGGTAGAGCTATTGTCCGGGCATCAACGCGATGTTCTGAGGGTTGATTATTCTATGTATTTTAGATACCCCAGAGGCCTGTTGACCCTATCCATAGTAGGGCAGTGTGTTTCAACTGGGAGAATCCTACTAGGCCCATATTCGGATGCATCCTCTACTTGCAGTAGTTGGGTTCAATCCTTAGATCTTAAGGATAACCACGACCCCAAAACCCATGAGTGACTGAGGCCATCGTGGACTCTATCAGGTCCAAAGTAAAATACATGTCACTCAAGGTTGTACCATCATTGTCATTCCACAGTGAGCATAATTCCTGAAGGGGTCTGTCAGTCTTACAATTACTTGGACAGAATCTGCATGCCATTTAGGCAGCCCGTGCTTTCAGCACTACGGGAGTATGTACTTGACCCCATTCAGTCCGCCCCAACACATTCATTACTGAGGGGGTACCCCTAACACGATTTTCAACCGCGGGGTATGTGCGACCTTAAGTCTTATTCATATGCATGCAGAACACCGCTCTTTGGCACTTCGGCCACCACGAGCATCACACCTCTTTGGGTGGAAACAACACACTCTGGCTCTTCGGCCCTTACGAGTCTGGTTGTGTAACCGTTCTCAATGAGCATGCATATGACTCGATCTAAATAGATCGGCTACTTGGCGTATTTTTACGCAACGAGTACAAACCTAGCCAAGGCGCAACCTCTACTCCGGCTCAGCGGCCCTTACGAGCAAGGTGCCCTTGCAGGCACAAGGATACGAGCCGATCTGGCATCGTTCCATCAACGGACATCATTATGCCCTTCCATTGGTTCCGGCAGCTCTTCTGCCGACCATTTCGTCAGCACCTCCCCTGCTCTACCGGCAGTGGCGCGACGAACCCTTCTACGTTGTAGAGGGCAAACCATGAACTGGGTAGCACTCTGCTATATGTCAGAGTATCCTGCTACGTTCTTTCTGAGCTATTCTTAGCTTCTTTAGAAATTTCAGCAGCACTTCCTCTGTTTTACGGAGAAAGCGTGCGTTTCTTTTATCCATTTCAGCGGCATCTCCCCTCTTTGGTAGGAAATCGCCACGCTTAATTCGGGAAATGGATGCGCACCGTTGTGCGTACTTTGCATCCATCAAGGTTGCAAGAACCCTTGGCCATAGCCAGGCCATACGTAATTGACTTAGTTTTTTACGTAAAGAGCATTTTGCCAAAAAGCGAAGCCTTTCCAATAGGGGCTTCATTCGTCAAGCAGAATCTTGAACGAGGAGCGGTCAGGGAATCGCATTGGCGATTTGGAGTTTGATCTCCATTTGAACGCTCATTTATGTGCTATATATGTAGTATAAGCAGAAGCCTGTGCTTTATACAGCGGCGGCGTAAAGAAATGCATATACTATTGTTCAGGGTGTGTAACTGAACGAAATATTCTACATATATAACAAAGCAGAAGCCTTGGCATCGTTCGACGTGACGGCGTAAGTAAATACATTGCAGAAAGTAGGAGCCTTGGCATCGTTCGACGCGACGGCGTAAGTAAATGCATAATCGGAAGTGCAGTAATCGGAAGTGCAGAAAACAGGGAGCCTTGGCATCATACGACGCGACGACAAAGGTAAATTACATAGCCTGTGCGATATAAGACGCGTCGGCAGAATCAACAGATATACACCTAGATCCGTATCCAACGATAGTTACGAGGCGAGCGGGTGAACACCAAAGTGTTCTGAAGGGCTCAATCAAGAACTAGGGCGAGATATCATTTTAAAAACCCATATACTGCGTGTTTGAACATAGATATATCCGACGATAGTTACGAGACGAGCGGGTGAACACCGAAGTGTCCAAAAAGGGCTCAATCAAGAACTAAAGCAAGATACTACTTCAGAAAGTATATTCTATATACAAACAGTCAAATACTTGAGAGAGATGGATCAACGAAGTGAACTTACTTCAAATCGTGGAAGAAACGGCTCCGGGTTGCTTCTTTGGCTTCGAGCCTTCCTTCGAGAGGTCAGACTAAGTCAGATGAAGCTGACTTAGTTGACAAAGAGGTAGAGCAGGTCAAGCTACTCAACCTAAGTGGTTTGAACCAAACAGGGTTCAATCCAAGTCAACTAGGTTCAGCAGGTTCGAACTCAGCTCAAGTAGGCTAAGTTTGGGTTCAGAAATCCAAACCGGAATCTGGACCAAAAAGGACTTTGACTTTGACTTTAAACCCAACTAGGTTCAAGTCAAGTCAACTGGGTTTGGACTTAGTCAAGTAGGTTCAGACCTAGGTCAAGTGGGTTAGGACCAGGTCAGGCAGGCTAAGACCAGATCAGGCAGGCTCAGGCTAAGTCAGGTAGGCTCAAACCTACTGGGCTAGGTAGGGGAGGTTTTAGGAAGTAGGAGAGAGAAAGAGGAGGCTAGAAAGGGGGGGGACGATTTTTTCTAAAGGGGAGGGCCTTTATTTATAGGAAATGAAACTTGGGCCCCAAGTTTCCCCTTTACCCATTTGCCCTTGGCTTCTTTTTAATGCCAAGAGGTTCCTTGGTGTGGGGCCCACTTGGATATTCCATGGGATATTTTTGTGGGTCCCACCAGATATTTTCTGAGGAATATTCCTGTGGGTCCCACCAATATTTTCGTGGGTCCCGCAAGAATTTCGGGTTTTCGGCGATTTTTTTCCGAAAAATTCTGAGTACGCCATTCCCTTCGTATTGACGTAACTAAGAAAGTTGGCTCGCAGGAATCCTTTGATTTCATTCAGGTAGGAAGTTATGGCTTCCAGAGTGTTTGAGCATATATTCGCGATTCGACGAATATCCTAAGTATAACTGGCTCGCAGAAATTGATTCGTTTCGCATTTTGAGGAAAAATGCTATTTTTTCCGGTAAATGCCTCATGAATTTTATTCAGATATTTTCTGAAAAATTGCGGGTCTTACAATATCGGCATACCTTGATTGGAATCAGATGATCTGAACTATAGAGTTAGAATTAAGGTCCTATAAGTCATTTCAAATATTCCATTTAGAGTCAGCCTTTAGGTTGTGCTGTGTGCGCATCCTTGTTTGTGCAGTTATAAGTGTATAATATCTTCTTGTATGCTCCTGTGTATATCAAAAACTTCTTCAAAACCCTGGGTGTACTATTTAAAATTTTCCTCTATTTTCGAAAACCCCAGGTGCATATCTTCCCTTTACCTATATTCTATTCCCTTTTTTTATGTCAAAACTTTTCTTAAAAACCCTGGAAAGTCTTTTTTAAATCCCTTGTTCTTTCCAAAAAAAAAATTTTTTTTCCAGGATTTATGTTTGTCCTCTTCTTTCATCAAAAATCTATCTGTAAGTCCTGCATTCCATCTGACTCTTTCCCTCTCTTACCTCAGTATCATTCTGATGGCATCCGAATCTCCCGATGCTATCTTTCTCAGGGATCATGTCTTCTATCAAATAAGGGATGGAACCCCAGACCATCGGGTCATCCAGTCTCGTACCTTCTTCCCTCGGTGGTACTATTCCTGGTTCGCCACCTTCTCGCGTATGTTCCCAGACCACTTGGATGATTGCGGATTGGAGATGGCATCGGCAGTGGGCAAGCGAACCATCAACGACAGTTTGATTCAGGCTATGGCAGAACGGTGGAACCCGCGTACCTGCACATTCTGGTTTCCATGGGGAGAAATGACCCTGCTAATGGACGAGTTCAGCGACATAATGGGATTGCCAGAACCAGCTGGTCAGCCAAACGATCCAGTCGAGCAGCAGTTCTTGATCAACGTCAAGGGGATAGATGTTCGAGAAGCACTAGCCAGAGCTACAGGGAGCAGATCTTGGCCTCTCACAGAGATCAACGAAAGTCAGTTCATTGATCTGTTCGGACTCTACCGCCAGTATGGGGCCTACGAAGAAGTCGATACCTTGTCTCGAGCAGCGAAAGAAAGAATCCAGCATGCCATGGTCCTATGCACAGTGGGACTGTAACGCCACGGATTTCCAAAACAAAGCTAAGTTAAAATTTTCATGAATTTCTTTTTTTTTTTTCTTTGCAGCGGAACTTAGAAAAGCTTTTAGTAGCGGAATCAGACGATAATGAGTCGTCGGTTTTAGAAAACTCCGAGTACGTTGCAGGTATGTGGCTAAGCAACTCATTGACCACCAAAGTGTTCCATCTTATCGAAAACCACATGTTTATTACAACATCACTGCTTAGAAAAGCAGTATAGGTTCAATAAAAAGAAGCAGTACAACTCTGTCTAGAGAAACCCTGGAACTCGATGCCGCCTTGCTCCGCATATCGCCACGCAGGTTCCACACCTGAAATCCCCATTAAACGGGGTCAGAACCACTGATGGTCTGGTAAGTAGGCAAACACCTATCTATTCAACTCAAGTAAATGCATAGACCACTCAGGGTCGCAATTCGTAATACGACGCTCAAGCCTCCATGACTTAGCGTATATCGCAAAAGCCTCATCAGGGCTATAAGTTGAACATCCACGCAAGTCTTCATGACTTCGCATAAGCCTCTTCAGGGCTGTGAGTTAGAATAACCGCTTAAGTCTCTACGACTTAGCCTTGACCTCCTCAGAGTCACGAATGGATGTCTAGCTCAAGCCTTTATGCTTGGCACATCTGTATCCTACGAATCTAAGGACAGCTCTCCGAGCTTCACTTAGTCGTACGGATATCAATGGGGTTCTTTCCCAATCGGTACAGTAGTATACCGACCATGACACCTTCACAAAGGTTATGCAGGACTGACTCAACAACGTCATCCACTCATACATTCAAAGTAGCGCTGTACCTAAGTTAATGCTTTGTTTCGATAATTGCACCTCCCCCTGGGCTTAGGGGACTCATATCTGGGCAACAACGCGACGATCTGGGGGTTGATTATTCTATGTATTTTAGATACCCCAGAGGCCTGTTGACCCCATCCCCCTAGTAGGACGGTACAGCATACCGGAAGAGATCCTTACTAGGTATCCGAATGCATTTTGCTACTGCAGTAGTTGGGTTCAATCCTTAGATATTTAAGGATAACCACGACCTCCATACCTCTGAGTGACGAAGGCCATCAATGAACTCTATCAGGTTCGGGTGAAATATATGTCACTCAAGGTTGCGCCATCACCGTCTTCCTCGGTGAGAAATTCTGAAAGGAGCCTGTCGGTCTTACAATTACATGATGAACATTGCATGCCTATAGGGCAGCCTTTGAGAAGTATGTACCCGACCCCAATCAACCACACGGTTTTCACCGTGGAACAAAGGTTTTATTCATATGCATGCTTAACTCTGCTCTCGGCACTTCGGCCTTGACGAGCACTTCACCTCTTTCGGTGGAAACAACACACTCCGGCTCAGCGGCCCTTACGAGTCTGGTTGTCTGATAATTCTTAATGAGCATGCACATGACTCGATCTCTACGGATCGGCTACTCGGCGTATTTTTACGCAACGAGCTCAGGACCTCGTCAAGGCGCTACCACTACTTTGACGCAACGGCTCTTACAAGTATGGTGCCCTTGCAGGTGCCAGGGAGACGAGTCATTCTGACATCGTTCCAACAAAGGATATCATTATGCCACCTAACTGGTTCTGGCAGCTCTTTTGCTAACCATTCTGTCAACACCTTTTCTGCTTTACCGGCAGTGGTGCGATGAACCTTTCTACATCGTAGAAGGCGTTCCATAACTGGGTAGCACTTCTGCTACGTTCTTTCTGAGCCATTCCTAGCTCCTTCAGGAATTTCAGCAGCACTTCCTCTCTTTAACGGAGAAAGCATGCATTTTCTTTTATCCATTTCAGCGGCATCTCCTCTCTTTGGTGGGAAATCGCTACGCTTAACTCGGGAAATGGATGCGCACCGTTGTGCGTACTTTGCATCCATCAAGGTTGCAGGAACCTTGGGCCATAGCCAGGCCATACGTAATTGATTTAGTTTTTACGTAAAGAGCATTTTGCCAAAAGGCGAAGCCTTTCCAATAGGGGCTTCATTCGTCAAGCAGAATCTTGCACAAGGAGCGGTAAGGGAATCGCATTGGCGATTTGATCTCCATTTGAACGCTCACTTACGCGCCATATATGTAATATAAGCAGAAGCCTGTGCTTTATACAGCGGCGGTGTAAAGGAAATGCATATGCTATTGTTCAGGGAGTGTAACTGAACGAAATATTCTACATATATAACAAAACAGGAGCCTTGGCATCGTTCGACGCGATGGCGTAAGTAAATGCATAATCGAAAGTGCTTTAATCGTAAATTACAGAAAGCAGGGAGCCTTGGCATCATACGACGCGACGGCAAAGGTAAATTACATAGCCTGTGCGATATAAGACGCGTCGGCAGAATCAGCAGATATACACCTAGATCTGTATCCAACGATAGTTACGAGGCGAGCGAGTGAACACCGAAGTGTCCTAGAAGGCTCAACCAAGAACTAGGGTGAGATACTATTTTGAAGAACACATATACTGCGTATTCGAACATATATATCCGACGATAGTTACGAGGCGAGCGCGTGAACACCAAAGCGTCCTAGAGGGCTCAACCAAGAACTAAAGCAAGATACTACTTCAGAAAGTATATGCTATATACAAACAATCAAATACTTGAGAGAGATGGTTTAATGAAGCGAACTTACTTCAATTTGCGGAAGAAACGACTCCTGAATGATCTAACGCTTTGAACAAGCTTCGATCCTTCCGTCAAAATGTCACACTAGGTCAGATGAAGTCGACCCAGTTGAGAAAGAGGTAAAGCAGGTCAAGCTGCTTAACCTAAGTGGTTTGAACAAAACTGGGTTCGGTCCAAGTCAACTGGGTTCAACAGGTTCGAACTCAACTCAAGTAGGCTAAGTCTGGGTTCAGAAATCCAAACCAAAAGTTGGACCAAAAGGGACTTTGACTTTGACATCCAACCCAACTAGGTTCAAGTCAAGTCAACTGGGTTTGAGCTAGGTCAGGTGGGTTCAGACCTAGGTCAGGCAGGCTCAGGCTAAGTCAGGCAGGCTCAGACCAAGCCAAGTAGGCTCAGACCTACTGGGGGAGGTTTCAGGAGAGAGAAAAGGCAAAGGAGAGGAGGGGTTCGCGATTTTTTTAAAGGGGGGGTCTCCTCCTTTTATAGGTGAGGTTGCTTAGCCCCTAAGCAACCCCAATGACCAAAATACCCTTGGCCTTTTTCAAAAATCTAGCTTGATCTTATCCATCTGACTGTTTGATCTTATCCATCTGACTGTTTGATCTTATCCAGAAGGAATATTCCATGGAATATTCCCTGGAAGGTTCTGGAATATTCTAGAATATTTTAGAATATTTTCCGAGGAATATTTCTGTGGGTCCCACCAATATTTTTGCGGGTCCCGCAAAAAGTTGAGTTTTCGGCATTTTTTTCCGAAAAATTCTGAGTAAGCCATTATCTTCGTATTGATGCAACTAAGAAAGTTGGCTCGCAGGAATCCTTTGATTTTATTCAGGTAGGAAGTTATGGCTTCCAGAGTGTTTGAGCATATATTCGTGAAGATACGAATATCCTAAGTATATTTGGATCGCAGGAATCAGTTTGATTTGCTTCACGATAAAAATGCTATTTTTCACTGGAAAAATGCCTCAGGAATTTATTCAGAGTTATCTGAAAAATTGCGGGTCTTACAGGGACTATCGTTCTTTCAGGATGGTCAGAATTTTATCGATGTCAGAGTCGCCCAACTCTTTCAAAGATGGGGAAGCAAGCAGACCCGTCAGCTTTCAGTATCCGTGGCAGCTCTAGCCTTTCTCTACAGAGGTTTAGCTCGTTTCGCCCTCGGAGAGACAATTTTGGTGGAAGGATGTATGTATGCCTTGCAGTCATGGTTCCTGCGACATGTGCTGTCAAAAGCCAGCTCTTTCAGATTCAGCAGTAAGCAGCCAAAGTCAACCATTCAGTGCCTAGCTTTGATCGAGAAACTGCATCAGGAGGAGATCGTTTGGGACTTCTTCGACAGAAGAGAGACTGTTCCTCGATACACCTATGCTCGTGACAAACGCTACAAATTGCTCGGCCCTTTTCTTCTGTGTCGACTATCAGCCAGAGAGGTGTCTCCAACAGTTCTCGCAGCGACAGATTCGTGTCAACACCCACTTCCCGACGGGCCACATGCCAGAGTTCGATCTACGGTCGGATCAGTGGTCTGGGGCATACCACGTCGCCAAATACACTTGGGACTCTTTTATTCCTTTGTCTATATTTCCTGGTCCTAATGTATCATCAGAGTATCGAGAATGGTGGCAAACTGTCTGCCCACCTTCTCTTTGTATTTAAATTTTGTCATCAATGAAAATGCAAACTTTTGTTCTGATAAAAAGCTTTTTATGGCCAAATCTTATTTTTGTTTTATATGGTTACAAATTCATCCCCAGTGATGAGACCCATTTATATATATTCTTTCTTCGATTATCTCTCGTCATGATGGACGACCTCGCCTAGGTCATAAGGCGCATTTTGTTGCCATAAAAGGGTGACGCAATCATCGCAAAAATTTGTGATGACCCAAATCCCTGGTGATGGGATAAAATGTCTATCAATTCCTTCTTTCATGTCTTTTCCTCAAAAATCGCATTTTCAAAAATTTCCTCAAAAAACCTAACCATTCCTTTCACCTTCACAGGAAATCACTGGCATTGGCAAAATGGTTGTAACAAGGGCAGGAAAAGAAACAGTTCCTCGACACAGCGACAGTGAGGCCGAAGGGATGGATTCTCCCAAATCGGTCAGGGGGCAGAATCAGAATCAAGCAGATGATATAGACCCCGCCATGTACAACCTGTTCAAAAGAATGATGACCAGAATGATGTCAGAACAGGCGGAGGCCAGTCAGAAGGAGGTTGCTCCAAAAAGCAAGACAAAGAAGAAGGCTGTAAAGAAACCAGTCAGGATTGTTAGAAAGAAAATACAGCCCGACACCACTTCTGAAGAAACGGAGTCAGTAAAAGAGGAATCAGAAGAGGAAGAGCAGTTTGTTTATCATCAGAATCCTCCACCGCAGTTTGTAAAGACCGCTGCAGAGCCCGAATCGATAAACAAGCCTGTTCCGGCTAATGACCCGATGCATGAGCAGATGAAAGAAATGAATCAGGCTATCAAAGATATCCAGGCCAAAAGCAAGGGCAAGCAGACCTACTCCGGTGAAGATTTTTATCATGGTCTAGACGGGGATGACAACCTGGAAAATCTCCCTCGCAAATTCCTTAAATTTGACGGAACAAGCAACCCTAAGGCTCATTTGGCGACCTTTTATGCCGAATGCGGCCGTTTCAAGAAAGACAATCGGGCGTTATTCATCTGCTTTCCTCGTAGCTTAGAAGGGGTAGCGGCCAGGTGGTATGCAGACTACATTAATTCTATCGAACTACGAGAGTTCGATAAGGTCGTGAACTTGTTCATTGAGCGCTTCATGTTTAATGTCGAAGCCTCACCAACCCTCAATCAACTGTACAATTTAAAATAGATGGAGAATGAGAAAGCCAGTGAATTCATCCACAGGTGGAGAAGCACATGTAACAGAATGAAGGTTCCCATCCCAGAGGAGCACGCTCTGCAGATTATTCTGAATAATTTTGCCCAGCCTCTGAGGAACCTCATTTCCACTTCGCCCGCCAAATCATTCATCAAGCTAATTGAGAGAGCCGAATGGCTCGAGACTGGTCTGGACAATGGCCTTTATGAAGGATATTCTTTTGTCAAGGGGAATCCTGACCAAAAGAAAAAGGCGCACGTCGCCTATGCCGCAGAATTATCAAATCAGGGCAGCAGCAGTTCTGGCAACAAGAAGAGCAAGAAGAATCGTAATAAAAATGCAGGGCATTCCAAGGCCGAAAGGACAAACTCTGCAGCTCAGAAGGGAAAATTTGTCAAGCAACAGCCTGCTCAGTCAACACCTCAGCCAGAAGCAAAGCAGTCAGAAAAGCCAAAGCATGAGGATTGGAGTTACGACCGAGAGTTCACTGCCCTGGAACAGTCCCGCGAAGATATCTTGGAATATATGATGTCTAAGGGAATGATCAAACTCCCCAAAGTGGCAGATCTTCCCGTCGCTATGGGCAAATGGACTGATAAATTCTGTAAATTCCATCGAAGTGTCGGACACGACACCGAACACTGTTTTGTCCTCAAAAACATCATTCAAGATTGTATTGACAAAAACATGCTGATTGAGGATGAGGATGAGCAGCAGCCAGAATCTTGTCCAAGCCATTTCCTAAGAATTCAGCTTTAGTCATCGCAGAGCAAACGTTCTCTCTGCAAGGCAGTATCCAGCCATGTTCCAGTCAGGACATTCAGGATCAGCATCAGGTCCTCGTCCTCCGTCAAGTGCAGTCTTCCGCCAAGAGGGCGGATGTCACTGCATTTTCCAGCAAAACAACAAAGGCAACGGCAGAAACTGTCAAGCTAGTTCCCAGGATCCCGAAGCGCTTTATCAAGGCAGCTTCGAAGAAAGAAGAAGATTCAGGGTCAGTTCAGAAGCCAATTACTGCTTTATCCAACATTTCGATCCTAGATCTGACCCATACTTCCCCAGAGCACCAACAAGTGCTAGAAAATCCGCTCAGAAAGATCAAAGTCAAACCTAGCACAACACTGCAAGACATGGCTCAGATCGTCAATCAAGCAATGACGAATGCGCCAATCACATTTTCGGATGAGGATTTGCCAAAACCTCATTCGTTCCACAACAATGCACTTTACATAGTGGTGCAGACCAGGGGCATGACAGTCCCTCATGTGCTCGTTGATGGGGGCAGCAGCCTCAATATCTGTTCGGAGATGACAGCCAAGGCATTGGGCCTAAAAGAAGAAGAATATACCCCAGATCCGATCACGATCTATGGTTTTGACAACCACGGGCAGACAACCAAGGGGAAGATATTTCTTGAAATCTTCATCAACTATTCGGTGCATACTATCCTTTTCCACATAGTGAATGTGCCACCTACGTACAATCTATTGCTTGTACGCACTTGGATTCACAATGCCAATGTTGTCCCATCAACCTTGCACCAGTGCGTAAAGTGGTCGAAGGGAGGCATGATCACCACGGTCCTAGGAGAGGATCCGGAAGAGCGACTCCCGCAGCCGATGATTCCCCGTCCTACTTTCACTGCCGACATCCCGAGCATTCGGGAAATCGAAGAAATTAATCTGAGTGAAAGCCTGGATATGCTAAATCTGAAAGAAGTCCAGCCGACAGAAAATGTCATCGCAGTGGTTCAGTGGCAGGGACCTCGCTTCTAGGAGGATACCTCGATTGCACTTCATTCAAAGATCACCCTCTGTTTCCTCAATTCTCAAAAGCTAAGAAAGGGTTTGATCTTCTGATGAAGCACGGTTATCAGCCCTTCAGGGGCCTGGGCAAAGATGAAGACGGCATCTTGGAGCCGATCGTCCCCGCTCAGCATGTCACCGGTACAGGCTTGGGTTTCACAGGTCAGTCATCCGGCAGAAAGACCACTTTTGTCAAGGGAGCCCAGTAAAGAAGACAATGCCAGTGTTTTCTGCTTTTTCCTTTCTTTCTGTCATCTTGTAAGGGCAAGATTCGCCCCGGTTTCTTTCTTTCCTTCAAACAATCACTTGCAAATATCAAAGTTTACTTAATCAATGAAAAGTTTGTTTTCTCTATTCATCTTGGTGTACGCAAATTCTTTGCTTATATCCTCGTCTATTTTGTCGCTCTCTGTTTCTGTACAAAAGGATATTTTAAATATATATATATATATATATATATATATATATATATATATATATATATATATATATATATATATATATATATATATATATATATATATATATATATATCTTACCTCTTCTTCTCAAAGGCCTTCTATTTGCTTTAGGATTGCCGGAATCATGGCTCCTAAATCATTCAAAAAGCTCATTATCAATACCAACTTTTTTCAAAATAAACCGGCCAGAACCTGCAAGGCAAAGGCAAGGGCAGAGGTCAGCAAAGTGACAGGGTAGATCGAAGAATTAGCAGAGTTTGATTCAGCGATTCAGAATTTACCAGAATTTGCCGACATTCAGTAGGATGAACCATCGTCATTGGTTCAAGACCTGACAGAGAACGTCAACATCAGTTCGGAAGACGATCCGAAGATCCTCAAAATTGGTTCGAGTTTAAGTTCAGATGAGAAGGAAAGGCTCATCTACTTCCTCAAACAGCATCAGGAAGTCTTTGCTTGGACTTATGAGGATATGTCAGGTTTAGACTCCAAGTTAGTTGAGCATCACCTTGTATTGAAGCCAGATTGCAAACCAATCAAGCAGAAACTCAGAAAAATGGATCCTCGAGTAGCACCGCAAGTTAAAGAAGGACTTAAAGAATTGTTAAAAGCAGGATTCATCCGGACCATTGAATATCAAGACTGGTTGGCGAACATCGTGGCAGTTTCTAAAAAGAATGGCAAAGTTCGGATTTGTATTGACTTCAGAGATCTGAACAAAGCAACCCCAAAGGATGATTATCCACTCCCCAACATCGATCTTCTGATCAATAGCACGGCAGGCCATGCCATGTTTTCCTTTATGGATGGATATTCAGGCTATAATCAGATCAAATTGGCCGCTCGTGACCAATCCAAAACTTCCTTTACCACGCCTTGGGGTACCTTTTGCTATAGAGTCATGCCATTTGGGCTCAAGAATGCTGAGGCAACCTATCAGAGAGCAATGGCAGTTATTTTCCATGACCAGGTGCACAAGAACATGAATGCCTATGTGGATGACATCCTGGTCAAATCAAAAGAAGGAGAAGATCATCTTGATGCTCTTGGCCAAGTCTTTAAAAGACTTATTCTCTACAAGCTGAGGCTCAATCCGCAGAAATGTGTCTTCGGGGTAGAGTCAGGCAAGCTGCTTGGCTACATGATCAGCAAGAAAGGCATAGAAGTAGATCCCGCCAAGGCAAAGGCGATCATAGATATGTCGCCTCCCACTAATCTTAAAGAGTTGCGAAGCCTTCAGGGTCGCATTCAGTCCATCCGTCGCTTTATCTCCAATTTAGCCATGAGATGCGAGCCCTTCAATCACTTGCTGAGAAAAGAAGTAAAGTTTGAGTGGGGACCAGAATGTCAGCTCTCATTTGAGCGCATCAAGCAGTATCTTCTCAATCCACCCGTTCTGAAGCCACCAGAACTTGGAAGACCGCTACTCTTGTATATTTCTGTCAACCACAATGCTTGTGGCGGATTTCTTGCACAGTACGAGGAAAGCAGTCGAATAGAGCATGCCATCTACTACATCAGTAAGACTTTCATCGATTATGAGAAGAGATACTCTCAGATAGAGAAGACATGTCTAGCCTTAGTATGGATGTGTCAGAAGCTGAGACATTATCTGATGGCCTCAGAGATCAAAATTTTGTCAAGACTTAACCCTCTCAAGTACATCCTTGAGCAGCCTTTCCTCACTGGATGGATTGCAAAATGGCAAGTCCTCCTAATGCAGTACGATTTGAAATATGTTTCTCAGAAGTCAGTCAAAGGTCAATCCATCGTAGATCAGTTAGCAAATTTCCCATTGACAGAAGAGATCAAAGCAGAAAATGATTTTCCTGACGATCAAATTTGCAGTATTCAGGAATCTCTAGTCTGGACTCTATTCTTTGATGGAGCCAGAAATATGTCTGGTATAGGGATTGGGATCTTGTTGATCACTCCCGAAAAGGAGATGCTCCCTTATTCCCTCAAACTCGACTTCCAGTGTACTCATAACATGGCCGAGTATGAAGCTCTAATACAAGGCCTCAAGATCTTGCAAGACTTTGGTGTCAAGAGAGTACACGCATTCGGCGACTCATTACTTTTTGTCAGTCAGGTTAATGCTGAATGGCAATTCAAGGATTCAAAGTTAATCCCTTATCAAAAGATTGTCTCAGCTCTCATAGACAATTTTGAAGAGTTTCAGCTCAACCATGTCAAGAGAGAATTCAATCACATAGCCGATGGCCTAGCCTGCTTAGGCTCTATTTTTTCTTTTAAAGACAGTGAATCCTGTCGTTCCTTCGAGATCGGCAGACTTGATCAAGCTGCCTACATTCTAATTGAACAAGTGAACTAAGCCGCTCAGAAAGAGAAGCCTTGGTACCAAGACATCAAAAACTTCATCGAAACTGGTAAATTCCCAGCGGAAATGCCAAGAAAAGAGCAACACGCGATTCAGCGCATGTCAGCACGTTACTTCATCCTCGCCGATATTCTCTACCGTCGTGGTTTCAGTTCTGAGTACGCCAGATGCTTAGATAAGGATGAATCCATGGAAGTTGTCCGAGAGGCACACGAGGGAATTTGTGGTGGTCATGTCGGCTACCAAACACTCGTCAAGCAGATTATTCGGGCAGGATACTACTAGAAAACCATGCAGCAGGATTGCCATCAATTTGTAAGGAAATGCGTCAAGTGTCAAATGCATGCACCTTCCATTCATGCGCCAGCCGCATACTTGCAATTCGTGGTTTCTCCATGGCCCTTTTCAATGTGGGCCTTCGACGTAGTTGGTCTGATCACTCCTTCAGCTTCTAATGGCCACCGATACTTCCTCGCAGCTACAGAGTACTTCACAAAATGGGTCGAAGTTGTCACTCTGCGAATAGTAGAAGGCCGACACGTGGTTTCGTTTATCCATAAAAATCTTCTTTGCCGCTTCGGCGTCCCGCATGACATTGTGTCAGATAATGGCAGCCATTTCAAAAATGAGAAGATGAAGACTTTCTGTTCGAAGTTCAAGATTCATCACCATTTCTCAGCTCCCTACTATCCTCAAGGGAATGGCCAGGCTGAGGCCACCAACAAAATTTTAATCCGCATCCTGGAAAGAATAGTGGAGACAGGCCGTGATTGGCACGAGAAGATGCATGATGCGCTTTGGGCGTACCGAACCACCATTCGGACTCCAACCAATGCTACTCCTTCAGAACTCGTTTATGGGACTGAGGTAGTGTTACCTCTCCACGTTCAGAAGCCTGCACTCAAGTTCGCATCGCTCATCGAGCTTCCTCTTGATCACTATCAGCAGTAGAGGATGGTACAACTTGATCTATTAAATGAGAAAAGGCTCAAGGCAGCGGAGCACGCTCAGGCCTATCGTCAAAGGATAGCTCGACACTACGCCAAATCAGTCATTGAGAGAAGATTTCGAGCCAATGATCTTGTGCTCAGATCGACAGCTCATCTCAAGCATCGGCTGAAAGGCAAGTGGTCAGCCAATTGGGAAGTCCCTTATGTAGTTAAGGAAGCGCTGCCTCGCAATTCCTATCGTCTGATCAACGCAGATGGAGTGGAACTGCTCGATCCTATTAATGCCTTACATTTGAAAAGATTTTACACTTGAATTGTTCATCATAGCCTTTTGTATTCCTCAAAAGTCTTTTCAAATAAAGCAATATTCTTCTCACATTCTTCTCCCCGATACTGGGGCATTTTATTTTGATCTATACTTATCTTCCTTCATCATAATGCAGGCAGGATTAGACGAATCCTTTTCTAAAAATCTTACCAACTCTTTGATAACTTGGTTATCGTTATTAAATTGCGTTCATTTCAGTTTTTATTTTTATCTAATCAAATTTTATCAATTTATTGTCAATTTTGTTAATTTATCACATTTCATTAAGTTTTATTCCTTTATCTTAAAAAAAAAAAAAAACCTTCAGGTTAAGGGATAAAACCTGATGCCTCTTTTCAATGAGGTATTCTTTTTATTTTTCCCCTCAGGTTAAGGGAAAAACTTGACCCTCGTTGTTCGAGGTGTTCCCATCAGGATAAGGGATAATCCTGATACCCCTCATAGGAGCATCGCTACTACCCGTGAAAATTCTTCTTCAAAATAAATTTTCAATAAATTTCTTTAAATTTTTCTCCATTTATTCTTCTTCAGGTTAAGGGATAAACCTGAATTATTTCCTATAAATTCTTCAAATCACCTAAAAATTTTGTTCTATACTCTCTCAAGATAGAGGAAAATACTGAAGTCATCATGAATAAATTCGGATCTTAGGCCACCTTGGGTCAAGGATCTCGAATAAATCTCTCATCTTCATCATCAAAATCTATTCATGCTTTTGTCGATCCTTCGAGTTCCAACTTTCGGGTCGGAATCGTTTCCTTCCCATCTGAGTTTCGACTCAAGATTTCGTTTTTCCATTATCTTTCTTAAAAACCGGGTTCCGACTTGGATTTTCCTTTTGTATATTCTTATTTTTTAAGGCTCAAGTTCCGACTTGGACTGCTTTTTTTTTTGGATCCAATGCTCGTGTTGGACAAATCATTGTTTTGAGAATTCAAGTTTTTCCAAACTCAATTCTCACTTATTTAAAAACTGGGTTCCGACTCAGATTTTCCTTTTTGTATATTCTTATTTTTGAAGTCTCAAGTTCCGACTTGGACTTCTTTTTGAATCCAATGCTCGTGTTGGACAAATCATCGTTTTGAGAATTCAAGTTTTTCCAAACTCAATTCTCACTTATTTAAAAACCGGGTTCCGACTCGGATTTTCCTTTTGTATATTCTTATTTTTGAAGGCTAAAGTTCAGACTTGGACTTCTTTTTTAATCCAATGCTCGTGTTGGATAAATCATTGTTTTAAGAATCTGAGTTTTTCCAAACTCAATTCTCACTCATTTCTTATATTTGAAAACCGGGTTCCGACTCGGATTTTCCCTTTTTTGTATATTCTTATTTTTGAAGTCTCAAGTTCCGACTTGAACTTCCTTCTGAATCTAATGCTCGTATTGGATAAATTGTTGTTTTGAGAATTCGAGTTTTTCAAGCTCAATTCTCACCCATTTCTTATATTTGAAAAACTGAGTCCCGACTTGGATTTTCACCTTTGTACATCCTCACTTTTCTCAAAATTCTGACTTGAATCTCCTTGTCAATCTAATGCTCGCATTTGAATCGGAATCCTCCTTGAATTTCCCCTTCAGGATGAGGGATAATCCTGAAGCACCGGCAATCATTCTTATTCAATTCTCAAGCATCTTAGAATGTCGATCTCCTGTTCAAATCTCCGTTGAAAAATCCAGTGCTTGTGCTGGTATGCATTTTCGAAAATTTAGTGTACTGGGGTACATCTCTCAAAAACCCAGTGCTCGTACTGGGGTACATCTCTCGAAAATTCAATGCTCGTACTGGTGTGCATTTTCGAGACCCAGTGCTCGTACTGGGGCATTTTTGAAATCCAGTGCTCGTGCTGGTACATCTAGCACTCGTGCTAATGTCTGGCTGACTGATCAGTTAGCCCTCCCGGTTCAGTCTTTGTACTAACCAATTCTCATTATTCAAGCTCTAAATTCTCAATTTCGACCTTCAAGTCATCATTTTATCAAAAATCAATCTTTTTCTCTTGCGAAGGACCCTCTTCAGGGAGAGTTTGAGGGAGCTCGCTCCTTTCGCATGCAACCATCTTTCGTTTGCAAGAACCCTCTTCCAAGGAGAGTTTGAAGGGACTCGTTTTTCTTCGCGAGCAGTTTGCAAAACAACAACCAACTTTTTCACAAAAGAACCCCTTTTCCAGGGAGAGCTTCGACAGAAGCTCGTTTCTTTTTGTGGCCCCCATTTTTCTCATCTTTGGCCAACCCCTTCACAGAGGACCCTCTTCTAGGGAGAGTGTGATGGACTTGTTCCTCTGTGATACTTTCTCAACTTTGTTTTTCGGCCGCCTTTCCATAAGAGAAGCCTAGAGATAGGGAGTTTTGACGAAAACTTAATTTCTCTTTGAAAGTTCTGTTTTGCAAACACCTCCTCTTTCAGGGAAGAGAGGAGTATTTCCAACTTCCCATTCAGGTAAGGGCTTAAGCCTGAGTCTCTCTTTTTGGGGAAAAAGAGAGGAGAATTTTGTCACGGACGTGTCGATTCGATATCGAGCAAATTCTTTCATCAAGGATTTCTAGAGTACATTGCCAATTTGCTATCAAAAAATCATTTGTTGGTCTCAAAGCTTTCATCGCACGAAGAATTATCTCAAAATACCTTTAGTATCATCTTCAAAGGGTTAAGACTTTGGCAAAATGAGAACAAAATTCAAGCTTTTTCTGTTGGTCAACCAAGAGGATGAAGAAAAATCTTCGATATGACCAGCAAAGGAAAAATTCAATGATGTTGAAAAGCCATAAATGAGTTGATATTAATCATAGCTATGACACATTCCTAAAGATCATTCTTCTGGCAGTAAGACAGTGGAAATATCCTGGGCAGTAAAAAGAACCTACCCAATCCATATCTCCTCAGTCATCCAAGCTAAGCTGCAATCAAATATCCGCAAAAGGGATCTCTCAATTGTCGTCAAGATGAAGGCGAATTAAGCGAGCAGACCCCCGGGGCCAAAGAAGATTTGAAACATCTCCAAGTTGACGGAGTTTGTGACGGATCCTTCCAGGGAAAGTTCAGATCACCGTCGAGATGAAGGCGGTTGTGATGGACCTACCGACAAACCCTAAAAGATATTTGATTTTTGCTATCATTTAGAAATTTTAACCCAAGAACTAATGTCATCAACCATAATTCCAGAAAAAGAAAAAGGAGGATCGGAGCATCTCCAAGATGAAGGAGTTTGTGACGTACCCTTCCTCGAAAAGAAAGAAAAATCAAGACATCTCCAAAATGAAGGATGATGTGAAAGAACCCAAGAAAGCCCCATGATTCAAAAGAGTGCAAAAAGATCATCATGGGAAATACCCAGGATATCAAACTGCCCGAAACTGCTAGGAACCATCTTTATCTATGTGAAATTCTTTTATCAATACCTTCTCATTCAGATGCTTTTATGAAGCTAAGAATATTTCCTCTTCTTTTCATATCAGGGAAATTGATATCTTCCCCGAAGAAACTCAACAGCAACAAATTTGAATTTGACTCTTGATTCTATAGAGTTAGCCCAATTGAAGCTAATACTCTAGGTAGAAAGAGGTGATATTTTCATCCACAATTCAATCATTTTTTGATCAACTATAATTTTTTGGCATCTTATTGGCAATACTTTCTCATTATTCCAAAATGAAGTGTGAACTTGATGTTCGTTTTTTACGTATCCTGACGTCATCCCTCCTTAGGACTGAAAAGTCCTTTCCCTCCATCTGATCTGAGCGCTCTCAGATTTGCACACTTCCCTGTGGTCCCCACTGTCCCACCATGGACAGTTCCTGCTCAGGATAAGGGTAAAACCTGAATTTTTTGCAAAAGGTCTGTTATTGTGTAAACACCCCAAATTTTCCTCCTTATTCAGTATTCATCCATTTCATATGTAATTGCATATCACTGCATACATTTTTGTATATCATTTCATCGCATTGCATAGCATTGCATGTCATTACATCTCATTTTCGAGATCCAGCACTCCTGTTTTCAAAACATTCAATCCAGATTTGAGTTTTAAAACTTTTCTTTCAAAAACAATTTTAAAACCTGGGTTTTTATTCAACATTCTGTCATTTTCCAACCCCCGGGACCTTATATTTTGAAATACTTTCTTAGAAAAACGATCTGGATTCATTTCAAACTCAATTTCAATTGATTTCAATTCTCAGATGAGACCCATTTAGGTGGTGTCGCTTCTGAATTCCTTCATTTATCAAAAATCTCAAAAATTTCAGAGTCCTAATTGGATCAGGACTCTTTTTCCAAAGTCCTAGTCGGATCAAAACTCTACTTTTCACTACCTTTTTACCTATTTTCGGAGAAAACCTTTTAAAATCTTCTGTTTTGGCCAAAATCTTAGAGTCCTAGTTGGATCAGGACTCTTCTTCAAGAGTCCAGTCGGATCAGGACTCTTCTTCAGAGTATTAATCGGATTAGAACTCTAATCTTTAACAACCATTTTCAATCAAATCTTTCAAAATCTTTCAAAATGAGTCAGAAACTCAGAGTTTTAGTCAAAACAGGACTCTGTTCAGAGAGTCCTAGTTGGATCAGGACTCCGATCCTGATTTCAAATTTTGAAAGAATCTTTTAAAAATCTTTTCATCTATCAAAACTGTTGCACTTTTATCAAAGAATTTTAAAATTCTGAGGTTTTATCTCAGAGTCCTGATTAAATCAGGACTCTACCCCAGAGTCCTGATTGAAGTAGGATTCTATCCAAAATTGATTTTCTCACTTCATTTTCACTGGTTTTCAAAAGCTTTGCTTAAATTCCATCACTTACTTATCAGAAAATCCAACAATATAAGAGTCCTAGTTCAATCAGGACTCTGTTCTCAGAGTCTCAGTTGAATCAAAACTCTGTTTTATTCCAATATTTGTTATTACTTTAACTGTTTTCACAAGTTCTTTCAACTATTTTTCAGAAAATACCAAAAAAAATCTAAAGTTTTAATCCGATCAGGACTCTGTCCCGGAGTCCTAGTCCAGTCAGGAGTCTGTTTTGAAGTCTGTTTTTATTCCATTTTCATTTATTTCCATTTGTTTTAAAAAATTAGGTCATTTTGCAGAGTCTAGTTAGTTCAGGACTCTATTTCATAGTTCTGATCGAGTTAGGAGTCTAACCCTGACTGTGTTTTTTGACTCATTTCACCATTTTCTGATAAAATCTTTCAAAAACCTTTCATTTGGCTTTTTAAAATCTAAAATCTCAGAATCCTAAGAGTTCAGGACTCTAACTCGGAGTTCCAGTTCGCTTGATACCCTATTTTCAAAGATCTTGAATTTCAAATACTGATTTTAACCCCTTTTCAAAACCATTTTCAGTGTTTATTTCAAAATTCTTCAAAACTCGATGTGGGCCCACTCAGTTGGCACCATATCCAGAGGAGTTATGACTTGGTTAGAACCATATGCCATTTCAAAAATTCTAATTTTAAGATTGCTTTTGAAAATCCTTTTGAAAACTCCTTCAATTTCAAGTTTTAAAATTGCTTTTTGAAAAACTCAAGTAGGGCCCACTCGGGGTGGCGCCATATTCGAGTAAGTCAGGGCTAGACTAGGGTTAGTCAGTGTCTTGGTTAGTGTTAGGGGTTTAGAAGAGTTAATATCATTTTGAAAACCCATTTTGAAGTTTAGTTTTTAAAACTAGTGTTTTTAAAGGTTTTTAAAAAACCAAATGTGGAAGATGCCAAGTGGCATCACATTTGGGGGTTTTCTAGGTTTAGTTAGGGGCTAATTAGGGATTAATTAGAGTCCCACCTAGGCTATAATTCTCCAAAAAAATCGTTGCCCTTAGTGGATTTATTAGAAAGAGTCCTGAAAAAATGAAAAACCTCTTAATTAACCCTAATTAAGGAGGTTTTGAAAACCTATAAATAGGGGACTTCAAGAGGGCAAAAGGGGCTCCTTTTCTCTCAAATTTTCGTAGCCTCTCTCTCCTCTCCAGCACCTCCACCTTCCTCCATTGCAGCTGCAGCCCCAAGGTGAGTTTATTTAGTATTATTTCATTATTATTTTATTAGTTTTTATGATTTTTCAATAGATTTCACCATGAAAACTCTTGTGTTCATGGATTTAACCATGGATTTCATCCAAGAACCCCAAAATCGACCCAAGAAGATGATCTAACTCAGTTTGAGGGTGATTTCAAGGATTCTAATCTATTAGAATCGATGAGAGGTACGTTTTTCATGTTCTTAACCGACGAAACGTGAGATTTACCCGTTAAATGGGTTAAATCCATGATTTCAAAGGTGAAAGCAAATTCCAGCCATGAATTCCCTGTATTTTATTTATTTATTTGCTTATTCATGTTTATTTTACGTTTTCCAGCATAGAAATAATTTTTATTTACTGTTTTATGGTTTATTTTATTGTTTTACATTAATTAATGCATAGTTTTTATAGTTTCTTAGATTTCTGTGTGTTTTAGGTTTAGAACAGTAAAGATAATGTTATTTTGGATTTAAATCCTTGTTGTTTATTTCTGATTTTTTTATATGTGATGAATGCATATATGAATAAACTACTGTAAAAAAATCAGAGATTTTGGACTTCGAGAATCCTGTCATAAAAATCAGACATCAAATCGGGTTTTTAAAACTTTAAAATCGTTGTTAAAATCAAGAGGGTAACTTGCTATGGTGATATTTTTCTCATCCTATATCCGATTTTAGATCTGTAAATTGCTATGGATTCATATTAATTATATCTAGCTACTGTGAAATTTTTAGAATTTTTGATTGCCGTTTAGTATTTTTCCTCTGTCAGAGATTCTGATTTTCAATTTAAAATGCGTTAGGGTTTACCAAAACCCTAATCAGACTTGTGTTATTCATAAATCCCAAATCACAGATCCGATTCATGATATGTAAAAAATGAGTATTGTTATTTTTATGTCTAATGTTTACTTATAAAATATCAGATATTTTAGATTAGTATTTCTATTTATCCTGAAATTATCAATTGAAAGTATCTGTTTTAACCCCTGTTAGATTTGTTAGATTTTAGTTCAGATTGCCGGAAGGGTTTCTCCCTAACTGAAGATGCTTTTTCCGATCTGTAAATTGGGAAATATCTGTTTTTTTTCCTAGTTTGTTTCTGTAAAATTTCATAGATTTTCATGAAAGATGGACCCCTGATTCGGGTCTAACTCTGAAACTGGTTGGTGAACTAGGTCAAAAATAGCATATTTTTAGGGTTTGATGCAATTTTCGGGTTAATTTAATGTCAAAAAAATATTTTTATAATTCTAATTTAATATTAGGGTTATCACAAGTGCAGGTACCAATTTTCAGGATTTTTAGAATCCGTTTGATGCTTGAATGGTTTGAATTACAAAATAGGGCACCTGAAGAATTCCAAAAACACTGCTAAAATCACAAATTTTGTGATATTCTTGGATTTTCGTGAATAAGTATATGTCTTTATGGTTTAGTCATGTTTATAATCATATTAGGATAGTTCATGTTTAATTTTATGTTTATTTGATTTCATTTAATCCATAAAACCAAATTTTTTATCAAAATCTATTTCAGAAAACCCTGATTTCAAGGTCATAGTCTTGCTATCGGGGGCAATTTGGTCATTTGACCTAAATTTCGAAATCCCTAACCCTAATTTTCATATTTTTAATCATGTGACATCATATTTAGTTTGATTTATTTGCATTTGAATTTCAAAACTTGCATTTTACCAAATATCTTTCTAAAAACCCTAATTTCAAGGCTATAGTCTTTTTATCAGGGGTATTTTGGTCATTTTGACCCCAATTTCGAAATCTCAAATTCCATTTTCATATTTATTCAATCTTATTTCATATTTTATCAATTTTTATTTAAGGGACTCATGAAAAAGGCTTATATCTAGCAAAATCCAGCAATTTCCAGATATTGTTGGATAAATCTAGAAAAGCCAACATATTTTCATTAACCAAGTTTTCTAGTTTTGTAGGTACATTGAAGACTTTATTTTTCATGTATTTAAGTTCAATAGTGATGTAAATTAAATTAAATTTGGAATAAGAATTTAAATTTCAGCTTAGACTATGATTGCATTGCATATAGTTTAATTCTGCAAATATTAAATGTCTGATGAATGTATCATTCATGAACATTTTTATCAATTCACTATGGTCTACACGAATGGAACATGCACTAGCTCTTATGGAGTTGACAAACTTGGTGGAATTTGTATTTATGGCCATAGTCAGAATATGAATGATACCCAGATTTGTAATCTTCGTATTAGCCACATTCAGCCTACACTATTAGGCTAACTTCAAAATGCACTGCATTATTCAAAAATACAAAAAGTATTTCTCAATTCCTCAAATCCATATTCATTCATTTCATGCATTTGCCAATTCCAATTCAAATTTCAATTCAAAGAAGTTCATTTTCTCAAAATTTTCCTAAGTCTTATTCAAAAATCAATTTTCTCAAAATATGGATTTGCCAATGATATTTCAAGTATTTCCCAAGTTCCAAATTCAATTTTCTAAGTCATATTTTCAATTTCAAAGTTAAATTCAAAGAAATCAAGTCTTCCAAAGTAATTTCACATTTCTTAAAATCGATTTTCACAAAATCCTTATATTTCTTCAGAAATCGATTTTCACTTTCTCAAATACAGTATCTCAATCATGATTCATGATTTTCAAAGAGTTTATTTTCCAAGTACTTCAGTTATTCAAAGCAAACATCATGTTTTCAAATATGCATTTTCAGAAAATTCATAGCACATGCCTGATTCTTTGTGCATTTAGGAATTAGAATATGGTTTAGATAAGTTGAATAGAGCAGAGCAGTAGATTGATCCTTGGTTCAATTACCCCTGTTAAAGGTGGCAGGAACGGTTGAACCTCGTACCGACAGGCGAGTCCCATTCTTCGAAATTATCCCGCATTTTAAAAACGGAGGCAAGTTATTTTCAAAATCTTTTTCAAAGGTCAGTTTGATTTGCAAAAGTAAAATTTTGCGATGATAACAGGTTTGGCGACCGAGATGGGACTTGTCTTCGCCTGATCAATTTAATGCTCTATTTAGTTCAAGTTGTCAAAATCGATTTCCATGGAATGTCAGCTTTTAATTTATGCTATCATGTGAACCTAGGAGCCTAGACTTGTACCCAGCTGACATGGAATGCATATAGACTAGGTATGGTTTGGTAGGACCATATTGAGGAGATTTATTCATGCTCACATAGACTTAGGTCTAATACAACACTCCTCAATTTAGGAATTGTATGAAAACAATGTTTGCTTCTTCAAATATTTCAAAATTCTATCTTTTTAGGACTTAGAGCCTTCTGTTTGATTGCATGTGCTCATATTTTTCAAAAACCACCCCACCTATATTGTCTCGGTCTTCACGTTGCTGGGCTCTCTTCCAGAACCATAGTTCGGGACAGAGCCTCACAACTGGGCCACCTATTTGGGTGAAAACCCCCTTGCCACGTACCAAGGGCCATAGTCCAACGTATATCGGCAGGTGCTCAAGGATGTTGGAAAACTTGAACCTAGAACCAGAGAAATTGATTTTATGCCACGTACATCGAGCCTTGGCTTGAGTATATAGGCATAACTGGATTGGATACAGTTGCTCTGAACCTTAGAGTTAGAATTAAGGTCCTACAGCTATTTCAAAATTTGTGCATCTAGAGTCAGCTTTTAGGGAATGTTGTATGTGCATACTTGTTTGTGCAGAATGTGATTGAATATGTTAGTCATTTCCTTTTTTTTTCCATATTTTCCCAATTTTCTAAAAATACTGGACGATTTTTCAAAGTTCCCCAATCCATGTCCATGTACTGTCCATGTTTTAAATCCTGGACGATTTTCAAAACACTTCATTTTATGAAGTACTTCCTTATATTTCATTAAACCCTGGACGATTTTCATAAAATTCCTCCATTTTCCTCAAAACTCCAGGTGATTTTCCATCCTCACTTTCTTCTGGATCTCGAATTTCTGCTTCATTTTATCCTGCCTGCAATTCTCTTTCAAAATTTCTGTATTTTCCCAAGTCTTATTCCAATTTCCATGTCTTCTAGTCCGATGGCATCCAGTTAGCTTGATTCAGTCTTCCCTGAGGGCCACATCTCCTACGAGGTGCGACAAAGTCTTCCCGAACATCGAGTCCTCAGCACCGGATCCTTCTTTCCCCGGTGGTACTATTTATGGTTCAAGAATTTCTCTCGTATGTTTCTGGACCACTTGGACGATTGTAGGTTAGAACTGGCGTCCGCAGTGGGAAAGCAAACAGTCAACGGCAACTTGATTCATGCACTAGCAGAACGGTGGAATCCGAGCACTTCTACCTTCTCGTTCCTGTGGGGCGAGATGACAGTACTGATAGATGAATTTTCAGAGATTATGGGATTTCCCGAGCCAGCCGGTCAGCCTGGAGATCCATTGGAGAAACAATTTTTGATTAATGTCAAGGGTCTGGACCCTAAAGATGCTCTAGCTCGCATGACAGGACGTAAGTCGTGTCCCTTGATCGAGGAGGATGGAAATGAATATGTGGACCTGCTCGAAATCTACAAACAGTATGGAACATTTGCAGAGGTCAGCTCATTGTCCAGAACAGCTCGAGAGAGAATCCAGCACGCGATGGTTCTGTGCACGGTGGGATTAGCTTTCTTCCCCGACGGATGGAATTATATGGATATCAGAATAGTTCAGCTTCTAAAGAGATGGGGAAGTCGACAGACCAGCCACCTCTCTATAGCCATGGCCGCACTCGCTTTTCTATACCGAGGGTTGACTCGTTTCGCACTCGGAGAATCAATTCTAGTCGAAGGGTGCACCTACGCACTGCAATCTTGGTTCCTCCGGCATGTGCCAGCCCGAGCCAGTTCATTTAGATACAATGGTGAAAAGCGTCTTCCAATTGCTCGATACTGATTCTTGATCGATAACCTTCAGGAGGAAGAAGTCGTATGGGACTACTTTGATCGTCAGGAATCACCTCCCAGATATACTTATGCATACGGCAAGCGGTTCAGGCTACTTGGCCCGTTCTTCTGCGCATACTATCATCCAGAGCGGTGCGTCAGGCAGTTCTCTCAGAGGCAGAAGTGCGTAGAGATTCGTCCACTAGCAGGAGTTCTGCCACAATTCGACCTCGCATCAGATCAGTGGTCCAGAGCATACCATTCCGCCAGACATGGCTGGGATTCCTTTGTCCATCTTACTATTTTTTTTGGTCCTCGTGTGTCTTCTGATTATCCGGAGTGGTGGAAAATTGTCTGTCCCCCTGTTATCATCGCAAAAATTTTTCCCCTCCCTTGCGAGAGAAACGAATTCCGCGAGTCAAACTCGACCAAAGTTTTGAAAATTGTTTTGAAAATTTGCGGGAAAATTCCATGGAATGGGATCCGCCTGTCGGTACGAGGTTCAACCGTTCCTGGCGCCTTTACCAGGGGTAATTGAACCAAGGACCAATTATGTGCTTTAACTCGACTCAAATATCTAAATTATGCTCTATTTTTCCTAGAATGCACAAAGAATCAGGCTTGTGCTATGGAATTTTGAAAAAATGCAAGTTTGAGAAAATATGATGTTTGCTTTGGAAAATTGAAATGCATTTGAAAAATGATTGGAAAAGTGCTTGAAATTAGAATTCCTAGGAAAATTCTTGAACTTTATGGGAAATCAGAAATTTACATTAGAAAATAAATTCTCAGGAAAATTTGAACTTTAGAAAAACGATTTTTGAAATTTGGAATTGCTTTTCTGAGAAAATGGATTTGAGAATTCTGAGAAAATCTAAGAAATTCATTGGAAAATGACTTTTGAAATGGAAAATGAATTCTCAGGAAAACTAGAAAATATGAGAAAATCGATTTCTAAAAACTTGGGATTTTGAAATTTGAGAATTTGAAAACATAGGAAAATCTTGGTTTGAAATCGGGAAATGCTTTGAAATCTCTTTTGAAAACTCAGGATTTTGAGAAAATCAGATCCTGAGAAAGACTTGAAAATTCTTGAGAAAGCTGAATTTTCTGAAATTGAAATTGGAAAATGAATTTGAGAATAATGCAATTTGAATGATATGAATGAATGAATATGAATTTGAAAAGGGAATTTCGATTGAGAAATTGGGAAATCCTTTTAAAACTTTTAAAAAATGCAGTGCATTTTGAAGTTAGCCTAAGTGTGTAGGCTGAATGTGGCTAATACGAAGATCATAAATCTTGGTTTTCTTCGTATTCTGACTATGGCCATAAATACGAATCCCACCGAGTTTATAAACTCCATAAGAGCTTGTGCACGTGCCATTCGTGTAAACCATGGTGAATTTGAAATAAATATGCATGAATCATACATCACATATTAAAATTTGCATAAATTAAACTATATGCAATGCAGCCCTATTCTAAGCAGAAAAGTAACTCTTATTCCAAATTATTATATTTGAGATTACATTGAATTGAAATAAAGAAAATAAAATCTAAGTCTTCTTTCTTGAATGTTCCTGCAAAACTAGAAAACAAGGTTAGCACAAAAATGTAGGTTTTTCTGAATTTATCCGAAAATATGAGAAATTATCGGATATTATTCAGATATAAACCCAAATTCATACCCCCTTTAATATAAACATAATAAATAATGAATAAATTTGGAAAATAAACTTGAAAATTCGAAATTGGGGTTCAAAATGACCAAAATACCCCTGATGACCTTGAAATCAGGGTTTTATGAAAGAATTTTTATAAATTTTGGAATTTTGAAAATCAAATGAAATAAATCAAACATAATATGATAAAACATGATGATATGCATGAAAATTTATGAAATTAGAAATTGAAATTTCGAAATTATGGTCAAAATGACCAAAATACCCCCGATAACAAGACTATGGCCTTGAAACCAGGGTTTTCTGAAATAAATTTTGCAAAATGGAAAAATATGAAATGCAAATGAGATTAAAATTAACCCTAATATGATTCTACATGCTTATGTACATGGTAAAAACCTTAAAATGACGAAAATATCCCAAAATATCAAATTTAGCCTGATTTTCGCCTGATTTTCGCTTCTGAATTTAAAGATAAACTAACACATAGAGCAAATGAACTTGGAATTAAACCAAATTTGGCATGGACACCTAAAATAACCCTAAAAACAGAATGAAGCTCGAAAATCTAATTTTTTTGTATTTTTAAATATGGAAATTCAAATAAAAACCCTAAATTTCATGATTTTTGCCTAAAATATTGATTCTAAAGGGAATTTAGGATATCAAACTTCCATAAAAATTTCCCAAATTTTATGGGATGACAGATGACAGTAAGGCAAAGATTTTTTCCTTTTACACTTTCTGGTTTTGACCTATGGTCGGAGCTGTACCACTCCGGCAAGTCGGATCGGAATCCGGCGACTCTAGTAAATGAAGGAAACAGACAGGTTTCGGTAGAAAATGTTAGAAAAATGGAATACGGATGGGAAAATGGCTGAAATTGTGGGAAAATGTCCCTGACAAATAGAGGAATATTTTATATTTTTACAGAATTGGGATTCGGGTTACGGTTTGGAAAAGGACATGCTGTTATCAGAGACCTAAATCTCTGGAATTTCTGGACATTGGAATCTGTTAGACAGAAAGATAAAGTCCGGGAAAAATAATGAAACAGATCCAAAAATTCCCAAATTTTGGTAAATTGCAGAACATTATGTTAGGAAAAACTTTCATGTTGAAAGTTTTTGCAGACAGGCTATAGATTGAACAGACTCGATGTATTAGGGTATGTCTGTACCCTGACACAGGAAAATCAAAATTTTCCCAGAGGTCTGGGAAATCCGATTTTTGACAGAGGTCAAAACTTATTGGAAAAAGCTCAAAATTTCCAGATCATTAGTAGATTCAATCCTGAATCCACTGTGATTTTTGAAGAGCAATCCAAATCTCCCACAAGGGTGGTGTCGGAGGTTCTTTTCTGCTAAAGCAGAAATTGGAAATTCGGGAGGGTTCAAAAACCCGATCCAGTGTTTTATTTTTTTTATGGGGTTATAAAACCCGAATGAACCTGAGTTTTTTTACTGGGAATCACAAACACATAGATGCATCTACCAAAAAAATATTCAAGATTTATTGACAAGAATTTAAGCATGAAGTAATGAATGGACTAGACATATGACTGAAATTTATAAGATTGATAAAGAAATCTAAATAAACTAGCCTAAGTATGCAAAATGAAATCAACTACCATGCTCATAACATAAAACTTATTAAAAAATGATAAAAATTTATCATAGGGTGGTAGAAAAACTGTTTAATGTATGCTATTAGTGAGAGGGGATTCGATCCATAGATTGGATGAATCCTATTCTCTCATATAGCAAAAACATGGAATGTATAGAAAAGTAAACAACCATATAACCATTTTTTTTTTTTTTCGTTTGATAAGATGGAGAGATCTTACCTTGAGGGTTACTTGGAAGGGCCGATGGAGTGCTGAGGCAATGGGAGTGAAAGTGTTTGAAGGAATGCTGGAGGTAAGCTACAACTGGGCGTCACCAAGGAAGGGGTTGCACTTGCTGTGGCTGAAGGAGAGGAGCTTCACTTGCTGCACCGGCTGGAGCTTGAAGACTGCTTTGATATGGAGGTAGTAGCTGCAGCAAGGAGATGTGGCAGTGATGGTTGGCTGTTGTCCAAGTGAAGGAGGCTGTGTTGCTGCAATGAGAGAGAGAGAGAGAGAGAGAGAGAGGGAGAGAGAGAGATGGGTTAGGAGGCAGCCGTATGGCCTTCCTCCTTCTTTTCCATAAAATCAAAACTTAGCCTCTCATGTCCCTCCACTTAGGTCTTAATAGCTTAATGAAAAAAAGAATCTCCCAACAGCCTACGTGAATGGGAAAGGGAAGTGCGTGAATGGCTCTCTTGGGCAGCTATAGGTTTCCTCCTTTTTTGTTTTTTGGACTTAGGGCTTAATAGCCATTTGCCCTAAGTTTTCTAGGTTTAATTTTTCTAGGAATGAGAGAGTGAAATCATCTTTTACGTGAATGGTTGGCAGCCATACGGCTGTGGAGGGAAATGGCAAGGGAGTAAGGAAGAAAGGGGAAAGAAGGAAAGAAGAGGAAGAAGAAAAAGAAAGAAAAGGGGAAAAAGAAAGGAAAGAAAGAAAAGGAGGGAAAAAGGAAAAGGGAAAGAAAAAATGAGAAAAAAATGGAAAGTGGGGCTGGAGGCTTGGGTGACCACCTTGTGGGTCCCACCTTAGAAAGAATATAATAATAAAATAAATAAATAAAATAAAATAAAATAAACAACAAAAAAATAAAGAAAAAGATAATTTTTTTTTCTTTTCTTATAAATTAAAACAAGAGAATGCAAATGGATGGGCCATCTCAGAGCGGGTCCAAATTTTGATTTTGAAATTCATTTTGACGATTAAAGGGGTAAAATAGTCTTTTTAGAAAATTTTTAGACGAAACGAGCTATTTTTGGCAGTTTTTGAAACGAGCTCGGATTTTGAAGTTCAATACCCCGTTGCGAAGCAAATCCAATGTAGAATTTGAAAATGTAATTTTGAAAGAAATCCAAATTGTTTTTCTCGAGAAAATGCTTCCAACAAAACGAGCTATTTTTGGCAGTTTTTGAAACGAGCTCAAATTTTGAAGTTCAATAGCTCATTGCGAAACAAATCCAGTGTAGAATTTGAAAATTTGATTTTAAAACAAATCCAGATTATTTTTCTTGAGAAAATATTTCCAAATTTAGACTCCCGGGGTGAAAATGTTAATTTTGGAAACCCAAGGTTTGAAATTGATTTCTGAAAACTTTTAAAACTCAATCTGGATTGAAATTTATAAAACTGGAGTTCTGGACTTCGAAAATGAAATGAAATGTGATGAGATATTATGAAATGCTGAGAAATGATATGAAATGATGAGAAATGACATGCGAAATGCAGACCCTGAATGAAGAATTTTGGAATTTAAACCCCGATTAACACTTGTACCAGTTTAAAAAGTATTAAAACTGATAAAATTTGCGAAATGGTTGAAGAAATGGTTTTCGGGACTTTACTGGGTCAGAGTGACACTGAAAATTGGGCTTCGGGCTGGATTAAACTGAAATGAGCTAGATTGAGATGGGTTTTAGAGTTTTAGAACTCAAATGAACTCACCATGCACTGACTCAACTGACCTTTCCGACTGAATTTTCAAGAAAAGTTGCCATTTTTAGAGAAATGGTATGGAATGGTCATTGGAATGAAGTGAATTACGAACCTGAACTGGGTTTGAGCTAAAACAAAGGTCAGTAATACTGAGATGAACTAAAATCAAGTCTCAAACACTAACTCAACTGACTGAACTCGGCTCAATTTCAGCTGAAAGAGCTGAAATGGACTAAAATGGGCTCCTGAACACTTAGAAATGGTTTTGAACTGAAATTGGAGCACTTGAACTCCTGGTGAGCTCAAGTTAGACTCTGGGGAACATGACTGACTGGGAATGACTGACTTGGAGACAATTGGCTTAGATTCGAGTGAGAAATGAGCTCATTTTTGAAGAAATGATCCCATTTTGGCAGGAATGGTCAGAAATGAAAATGGTCTGTTCATTGTGAGCTCAGATGAGCTTGAGATGACTGATATTCTAACTGTCTTGAACTGACCAATGAGCTTGGTCGACTCCGACTGACTCGGGTCCGGGATGACCTAGGGGTAAAATGGTAATTTTCCTAATGAAAATGGGTAAAATGGTGATTTTCTGAAACTGACTCGGGGTTTGACTCCTACACTGACCTGACAGGGTTGGCATTGCCTGAGGAGGATTGTTTGAGAATGAGTGAGGAAAATTTGGGGTGTTTACAGATGCCCCTCTTTGCTACTAAGCCGGCTTGAAGACGGGCTTAGTGGCAAAGAAAAACACACCAAATTTGGGCTATAAAAATGCCCCAGTTAGAAGGATCTGACTCGATATGAAAATATTAGCCCTGATGAAAATGGTAGATATGAAATGAAGAATAAAGAAGAAAATTTTACTTTAAAAGAAGTGAGATTCAGGTTTTGCCCTTAACCTGGATGGGACAGAAAATACCTCGTGTAGAAACGAAGCTCAGGTTTAACCCTCAACCTGATCAGGGAATGAAATACCTCATCAAAGGAGGCTCAGGTTTGTACCCTTATCCTGATTGGGAGGAAAAATGAAATACCTCATCAAAGGAGGCTCAGGTTTGTACCCTTATTCTGATTGGGCAGAAAATGAAATACCTCATCAAAGGAGGCTCAGGTTTGTACCCTTATCCTGATTGGGAAGAAAATGAAATACCTCATCAAAGGAGGCTCAGGTTTGTACCCTTATCCTGATTGGGCAGAAAATGAAATACCTCATCAAAGGAGGCTCAGGTTTGTACCCTTATCCTGATTGGGAAGAAAATGAAATACCTCATCTAAAGGAGGCTCAGGTTTGTACCCTTATCCTGATTGGGAAGAAAATGAAATACCTCATCAAAGGAGGCTCAGGTTTGTACCCTTATCCTGATTGGGCAGAAATGAATAGAATCCTCGAAGGAAGAAACCATGATGGAACCTTCGGATTTCCGCACAATGAATCCGATAGGGGTTTTGCAAAAGGATGAAATTGGGGTCCCTAAAGCTTGAAAAGGGGTTTGATTTTGGGCGCCTTATTGCTGAGACTAAATAACTTTTGAAATTGGTGACCTTTTGCTGGAATTGGTGGCTTAACCTCAAGCCGAAATTGGACTGTCTATGGTGGGACAGTGGGGACACAGGGAAGTGTGCGAATCTGAGAGCCCATGCACTCAGATTATACCAACAGAAGGGAAGGAATCTTGAAAACTCCCATTATCAAGTCCTTAAAAGGGATAACAACTGATGTCGGGATGCACCAAAGATGAACCTCAAGCTCTCGCTTCACGCCAGGATAGCTAGAAAATATTGTCAAAATGTTGAAAATTATTGTTGATTCGAAATAATTGAAAGTGATGCACATTGCTTTGAAAATATTCCCTCTTTTCTTCCTGAAGTATTATCTTCGATTGGGCTTAACTTCGTAAAATCAAGATTCGAATTCAAATTGCTTGCAATTGGCTTTCTTTCAAGGAAGCTATCAATTTCCCTGATATGAGCAGAAAAGAGAGTATTCTTGATATTGTGAAAGCAATTTGTGAAAGAATATTGATAATAGAATTTCACAAAATTAAAGAAGATTCTTTGGCAAATTTGGCAGTCTGATATCCTGGGATTCTTTTCTCATGATGATCTTTTTGCCCACTTTTTTTTCTTTATTGGCAGAATTAGAGCTCTCTTGGGTTTTTGGAGATTACATCATCATTCATTTTGGAGATGTCTTGACTTTTCTCTCTCTTTTTTTTTAGAAGGGTACGTCACAAACTCCTTCATCTCAGAGATGTTTCGATCCTTCTTTTCTCTCAGGGATTATATTGACGGTTATTGGCTCATTGGTTGGAAATCTCTTGATGATAGCGGAAATTAAATATCCTTTAGGGTTTGTCGGGAGGCTCATCACAGTCGCCTTCATCTTGACGGTGCTCTAAACTTTCCCTGGAAGGATCCGTCACAAACTCCGTCATCTTGGAGATGATTCAAATCTTCTTTGGCCCCGGGGGTCTACTCGCATAATTCGTCTTCATCTTGACGACAGTTGAGAGATCCCTTTTGCAGATATTTAATTGCAGCTTTAGGTGATTGAGGAGATATAGAGATTGAATGGATTTTTCTGTATCACCCAAGATATTTCGACTGCTTTATTTTCCAAGAATGATCTTTAAAAATGTGCCATTGACTGCGATCAATACCGATCACTTATGGCTTTGCAACAATATTGAATTTCCTTTGCTGGCCATATCGGGGATTTATTCTTCATCCTTTTGGTTGGCCAATAGAAAGAATTTGAATTTTGAATCCTTCTTCGCGAAAGCTTTGTCCTTTCGAAAGTAATACTGAAGGTATTCTGAAGTAATGTTTTTGTACAGTAAAAATTTTGAAATCAACAAATATTTAATGACAAATTGGCAAAATGTTCTTGAAATCCTTGGTGAGAGCGAGCATCTGAAGTACAACGCAACGCACCCATGACAAAAATTTTCTTCTCCTTTCCCCAAAGGAGAAGATTCAGAAATTGGAAATAGGAATTACTCCTCTCTTCCCTGAAGAGGAGGTGTTTGCAAAACGAACTTTCGAAGAGAAATTAAGCTTTCGTCAAAACTTCCTAACATTAGGCTTCTCTTATGGAAAGGGGGCCAGAATTGGTGAGGTTGGTAAATTGGTCATGAAGGAACGAGTTCATCACACTCTCCCTGAAAAGAGGGTCCTTCATGATGAAATGGCCTAGTACGAAATTATGGTCACAAGGAAAGCGAACTTCCGTCGAAGCTCTCCCTGAACTAAGGGTTCCTTGTATGAAATTGGAATTTTGTTTTGCAAACGGTTCACAAAGACATGAGTCCCTTCAAACTCTCCCTGAAAAGGGGCTAAGTGAACGAATTGGATAGCATGCGAAAAGAACGAGCTCCCTCGAACTCTCCCTATAAAAAGGGTCTCTTGCAAGAGAAATTTATTGGAATTGGTATTGGATGACCAAAAGGGTCAAATTTTGGAAATTGAAATTTTGAAATTTGATATTTGAAATTGAAAATTGAAAATTGGAAATTGGAAATTGGAAATTGATAATTGGAAATTGGAAATTGGAAATTGGAAATTGGAAATTGGAAATTGGAAATTGGAAATTGGAAATTGGAAATTGGAAATTGAAAATTGGAAATTGGAAATTGGAAATTGGAAATTGGAAATTGATTGGCTAAAAAGGTCAAAATTGTGAATTGGTTTACTGAGAATGACATGGGTTCTATAGGGATTCCTCCTAAGAACGACATTGGTTCTATTGAGAACGGCATTGGTTTCGCAGGGGTTCGACCTGGGTTCAATAGGGATTCAGCCTAAGAACGACATTGGTTCAATTGAGAACGACATTGGTTCACTAGGAACGACATGGGTTCGATAGGAATTCAGCCTAAGAACGACATTGGTTCAATTGAGAACGACATTGGTTCACTAGGAACGACATGGGTTCGATAGGTATTCAGCCTACGAAAAACATTGGTTTAATTAAGAACGACATTGGTTCACTAGGAACGACATGGGTTCGATAGGTATTCAGCCTACGAACGACATTGGTTCAATTAAGAACGACATTGGTTCACTAGGAACAACATGGGTTCGATAGGTATTCAGCCTACAAACAACATTGGTTCAATTGAGAACGACATTGGTTCACTAGGAACGACATGGGTTCGATAGGTATTCAGCCTACGAACGACATTGGTTCAATTAAGAACGACATTGGTTCACTAGGAACGACATGGGTTCGATAGGTATTCAGCCTACGAACGTCATTGGTTCAATTAAGAACGAGAACTATTATATAGACTTGGATTGCTTCTATGAATGGTTTCAGGATTATCCCCTTATCCTGAACGGGGATAGAAATTGGATGACTTGGCGGTCGAAATTGAGAATTTTGGTAATTTGAAAATTGGAAATTGGATGACCCGGAGGTCAAAATTAAAGAATTATGGAAAATGATTCAGGTTTATCCCTTAACCTGAAGGGGAAGTTCAGGTTTATCCCTTAACCTGAAAGGGAAATTCAGGTTTATCCCTTAACCTGAAGGGAAAGTGAATTTGATGCAAATGAATGTAAATGGATGCAAATGAATGCATGTAAATGTAAATGAATGCAAATGTATGCAAAATGATGTAAATGAATGCACATGTATGCAAAATGAGAGATTTGTTTGATCCTGCCTGCATACAGAATGTTTTGAAGACAAATTTTCAAAATAATGCCCCAGTGTAACTGGGAAAGAAGGATTTGACCATTATTGAGGAAAATATATTGAGGAATTACAAAGGATGGAATAGAGGATTTAAGTATAGAAAATTTTCACATGTTGAGCATTGATGGGGTCTGATAATTCCACACCATCGGCATTGATGAGCAGATATGAATTGTGAGGTAATGCTTCCTCGACAATATAGGGCCCTTCCCAATTCGATGACCATTTGCCACCCGGGCGGTGCTTGAGATAGGTCGTTGATCTGATCACTAGATCATTGACTCAGAATTTCCTTTGAATGACAAATTTTGCATATTGCCTGGCTATCCTCTGACGATATGATTGAGCATGCTCTACTGCTCTGAGTCTTCTTTCATTGAGCAAATCAAGTTGTACCAGTCGCTGCTGCTAATACTGATCAAGCGGTAACTCCAGCAGTGATGCGAAATTCAAGGTAGGTTTCTGAACATGTAGAGGCAGCACTACTTCAGTTCCGTAGACAAGTTCTGACGAAGTAGCATTAGTTGGATTTCGAATGATGATTCTGTATGCTCACAATGCATCATGGATCTTCTCATGCCAGTCACGAACTGTTTTTAAAGTTCGCTCCAAGATTCTAATAAGAATCTTACTAGTGGCCTCTGCTTGACCATTCCCTTGAGGATAATAAAGAGCGAAGAAATTATGATGGATTCTGATTTTTGAGCAGAATGTCCTCATTCTCTCATTCTTGAAATAACTGTCATTGTCTGACACGATATTGTGCGGTATGCCGAAACGACATAGGATATTCCTATGGATGAATGAGACCACATGTCGACCTTCTATTGTGCGTAGAGTGACTGCTTCTACCCATTTAGTAAAATATTCTGTTGCAGCAAGAAAATATTTATGGCCATTTGAAGCAGAAGGAGTAATGGGGCCAACAACATCAAAAGCCCACATAGAAAATGGCCATGGTGAGACGACAGATTGCAAATATGTCGCTGGCGCATGAATGGAAGGTGCATGCATCTGGCATTGAACGCACTTCTTCACAAAACGATAACAATCTTGTTGCATAGTTCTCCAGTAATATCCTGCTCGGATGATTTGTTTGACAAGAGTTTGGTAGCCGACGTGACCATCGCAAATGCCTTCGTGTACCTCCCGCATGACTTCTTTGGCTTCATCTTCATCTAGGCATCTGGCATATTTAGAACTGAATCCACGATGATAGAGGACATCGGCAATAATAAAATATCGGGCAGACACATGCCAAATCGCTCGTTACTCTTACCAGTGATATTCTAAGAGAAGGAGACAGATGTCTTTTTTTTTATGGGAGCCTTTCTGAAACAGTCCTTAGCTTGCTCAGACATCATCCTAATCATCATTTTCTTGAACATCTGATATGTAGTAGGATCAATGCCATCCCTATCATTCAAACTCTGTCTTCTGGCAAATCTTGGAGAATCCATTTCTTCTTGCCTGCTTCTAAAATCACTGATGCCCTGATACAGTGGTGTCTTCTTGCTTGATCTGATCTGAACCACTTGGGAATACTGATGCTCTTTGTAGAATGGATGATTAAATTTCGATGATGAAGATTCAAGATAGAAATGAATATAATAAAAATATTTGATGAGAATTTGATAGATAATTGAAAGAACATCCCATTACTAGGGATTGGGTTGCCGCTGGAGTCACGACAATTATGTTGTCATTCTTTACAAGGAGAACGAACAACTACAAATATGCCTTGTCACCTAGGCGAGGTTATCAAACCATGATAGAATGAAAATTGAAGGATTTTTTTTTCTTTATTGAAGGAAAAATATGATTGCATCAATAGTGGACTTGAGAAAGAGGGAGTATATAGACAGTCTGTCACCACTCTTAACGATCAACAGAGACACGAGGACCAAGGAAAAGAGTGAGAATGATGAAAGAATCCCAGCCATATATGGCAGAATGGTATGCTCCGGACCACTGTGCTGATGTAAGGTCGAACTCTGGCACGACTCCAGATAGCAGCCGCATCTCTATGTGCTTCTGTCTCTGAGAAAACTGTCGAACACACCGCTCCGGATGATAGTAAGCACAGAAGAATGGACCAAGCAACTTGAATCTCTTGCCATATGCATAGGTGTATCTGGGAGGCGATAATTCTCGATCAAAATAGTCCCACACCACTTCTTCTTCCTGCAGATAGTCGATCAGGAATCGGTACCGCGCAACTGGAAGGAGCTCCTTACTGTTGTATCTGAATGAACTAGCTCTGGTTGGTACATGCTGAAGGAACCAAGATTGAAGAGCATAAGTACATCCCTCGACTAAGATGGACTCTCTAAGTGTGAAGCGGGTCAGTCCTCTGTATAGAAAAGCAAGCGCAGCCATGGCTATCGAGAGACGGCTGGTCTGTCGACTTCCTCATCTTCTCAAAAGCTGAACTATTCTGACATCCACTTAATTATGTCCATCTGGAAAGAAAGCAAGTCCCACATTACATAGAACCATCGCATGTTGAATTCTCTCTTGAGCTGTTCTGGACAGCGAGTTGACTTCTGCAAATTTTCCATGCTGTCGGTAGATCTCGATCAGGCTCACGTACTCATTCTCGTTTTCTTCAATCAGTGGCAAAGACTTGCCCCCTGTCATGCGAGCTACGACATCTTTGGGGTCCAGACCCTTGACATTGATCAGAAATTGCTGCTCTAATGGATCTCCAGGCTGATCGACTGGCTCGGGCAGTCCCATAATCTCTGAAAATTCATCCATCAGTATTGTCATCTCGCCCCACGGGAACCAGAACGTGCAAGTGCGCGCATTCCACCGCTCCGCCAGTGCATGAATCAGATTGCCGTTGACTGTCAACTTTCCCACTGCAGATGCCAATTCCAACCCACAATCGCTCAAGTGGTCCGGAAACATACGAGAGAAATTTTTGAACCAGACATAATACCACCGGGGGAAGAAGGGTCCGGTGCTAAGAGATCGATGCTCAGGAAGACTTTGTCGCACCTCATAGGAGATGTGACCCTCAGGAAAAACAGAATCGAGCTGACTGGATGCCATTGGACTGAAAGACAAGAAGACTGGAATTAGACTTTGGAAAAATATAAGAAATTTGAAAATTGCAGGCAGGATAAAATGAAAGCTGGAAATTCGAAGTCCAGAGGAACGAAAGAATGGAAAATTTCCTGGAGTTTTGAAGGAAAAGGTGGATAATTTAGAAAAATCGTCCAGGGTTTTTGAGAAAAAGGAGATATTTCATAAAAGATGAAAAATGAGGTATTTTGGAAAATTGTTTGGTATTTTGGAAAACTTGGGAAAAATATGAGAAAATAAGGCGAAAATGAATATCATATATACAATTACAAACAATTATGCACATACAACAATCCCTAGGAAGCCAACTCTAAATGCATTGATTTTGAAAGAGCTTTAGGACCCTAATCCTGACTCTAGGCTTAGATCAACTGTGTCCAATCATGCTATGCCGATATACTCGAGCCGAGGCTCGATGTACGTGGCATAAAACTCATCTCCGGGTCTAGGCTTGTATTTTCCCAACATCCTTGAGCGCCTGCCGATATACGTTGGACTATGGCCCTTGGTACGTGGCAGGGGGGCGTTAGCCCAAATAAGTGGCCCAGTTGTGAGGCTCTGTCCCGAACTATGGTTCTGGAAGAGAGCCCAGCAACGTGAAGACCGGGTAGACATAGGTGGGGTGGTTTTTGAAATATGATCACATGCAGGCAAACAGAGGGCTCTAAGTCCTAAAGAGATAGAATTTTGAAAACTTTTGAAGAAGCAAACATTGTTTTCATACAAGTCCTAGATTGAGGAGTGTTGTATTTCAGACCTAAGTCTATGTGAGCATGCATAATTCTCCTCAATATGGTCCTACCAAACCATGCCTAGTCTACATGCAATCCATGTCAGCTGGGTTCAAGTCTAGGCTCCTAGGTTCACATGATACCAGAAATTAAAGCTGACATTTCATAGAACATAATTTTGACAATTGGGCTAAGTTAAAGCATATAATTGATCAGGCGAGGACAGGTCCCATCACGGTCGCCAAACCTGTTATCATCGCAAAAATTTTTCCCCTCCCTTGCGAGAGAAACGAATTCCGCGAGTCAAACTCGACCAAAGTTTTGAAAATTGTTTTGAAAATTTACTCGCCTCCGTTTTGAAAATTTGCGGGAAAATTCCATGGAATGGGATCCGCCTATCGGTACGAGGTTCAACCGTTCCTGGCGCCTTTACCAGGGGTAATTGAACCAAGGACCAATTATGTGCTTTAACTCGACTCAAATATCTAAATTATGCTCTATTTTTCCTAGAATGCACAAAGAATCAGGCTTGTGCTATGGAATTTTGAAAAAATGCAAGTTTGAGAAAATATGATGTTTGCTTTGGAAAATTGAAATGCATTTGAAAAATGATTGGAAAAGTGCTTGAAATTAGAATTCCTAGGAAAATTCTTGAACTTTATGGGAAATCAGAAATTTACATTGGAAAATAAATTCTCAGGAAAATTTGAACTTTAGAAAAACGATTTTTGAAATTTGGAATTGCTTTTCTGAGAAAATGGATTTGAGAATTCTGAGAAAATCTAAGAAATTCATTGGAAAATGACTTTTGAAATGGAAAATGAATTCTCAGGAAAACTAGAAAATATGAGAAAATCGATTTCTAAAAACTTGGGATTTTGAAATTTGAGAATTTGAAAACATAGGAAAATCTTGGTTTGAAATCGGGAAATGCTTTGAAATCTCTTTTGAAAACTCAGGATTTTGAGAAAATCAGATCCTGAGAAAGACTTGAAAATTCTTGAGAAAGCTGAATTTTCTGAAATTGAAATTGGAAAATGAATTTGAGAATAATGCAATTTGAATGATATGAATGAATGAATATGAATTTGAAAAGGGAATTTCGATTGAGAAATTGGGAAATCCTTTTAAAACTTTTAAAAAATGCAGTGCATTTTGAAGTTAGCCTAAGTGTGTAGGCTGAATGTGGCTAATACGAAGATCATAAATCTTGGTTTTCTTCGTATTCTGACTATGGCCATAAATACGAATCCCACCGAGTTTATAAACTCCATAAGAGCTTGTGCACGTGCCATTCGTGTAAACCATGGTGAATTTGAAATAAATATGCATGAATCATACATCACATATTAAAATTTGCATAAATTAAACTATATGCAATGCAGCCCTATTCTAAGCAGAAAAGTAACTCTTATTCCAAATTATTATATTTGAGATTACATTGAATTGAAATAAAGAAAATAAAATCTAAGTCTTCTTTCTTGAATGTTCCTGCAAAACTAGAAAACAAGGTTAGCACAAAAATGTAGGTTTTTCTGAATTTATCCGAAAATATGAGAAATTATCGGATATTATTCAGATATAAACCCAAATTCATACCCCCTTTAATATAAACATAATAAATAATGAATAAATTTGGAAAATAAACTTGAAAATTCGAAATTGGGGTTCAAAATGACCAAAATACCCCTAATGACCTTGAAATCAGGGTTTTATGAAAGAATTTTTATAAATTTTGGAATTTTGAAAATCAAATGAAATAAATCAAACATAATATGATAAAACATGATGATATGCATGAAAATTTATGAAATTAGAAATTGAAATTTCGAAATTATGGTCAAAATGACCAAAATACCCCCGATAACAAGACTATGGCCTTGAAACCAGGGTTTTCTGAAATAAATTTTGCAAAATAGAAAAATATGAAATGCAAATGAGATTAAAATTAACCCTAATATGATTCTACATGCTTATGTACATGGTAAAAACCTTAAAATGACGAAAATATCCCAAAATATCAAATTTAGCCTGATTTTCGCCTGATTTTCGCTTCTGAATTTAAAGATAAACTAACACATAGAGCAAATGAACTTGGAATTAAACCAAATTTGGCATGGACACCTAAAATAACCCTAAAAACAGAATGAAGCTCGAAAATCTAATTTTTTTGTATTTTTAAATATGGAAATTCAAATAAAAACCCTAAATTTCATGATTTTTGCCTAAAATATTGATTCTAAAGGGGATTTAGGATATCAAACTTCCATAAAAATTTCCCAAATTTTATGGGATGACAGATGACAGTAAGGCAAAGATTTTTTCCTTTTACACTTTCTGGTTTTGACCTATGGTCGGAGCTGTACCACTCCGGCAAGTCGGATCGGAATCCGGCGACTCTAGTAAATGAAGGAAACAGACAGGTTTCGGTAGAAAATGTTAGAAAAATGGAATACGGATGGGAAAATGGCTGAAATTGTGGGAAAATGTCCCTGACAAATAGAGGAATATTTTATATTTTTACAGAATTGGGATTCGGGTTACGGTTTGGAAAAGGACATGCTGTTATCAGAGACCTAAATCTCTGGAATTTCTGGACATTGGAATCTGTTAGACAGAAAGATAAAGTCCGGGAAAAATAATGAAACAGATCCAAAAATTCCCAAATTTTGGTAAATTGCAGAACATTATGTTAGGAAAAACTTTCATGTTGAAAGTTTTTGCAGACAGGCTATAGATTGAACAGACTCGATGTATTAGGGTATGTCTGTACCCTGACACAGGAAAATCAAAATTTTCCCAGAGGTCTGGGAAATCCGATTTTTGACAGAGGTCAAAACTTATTGGAAAAAGCTCAAAATTTCCAGATCATTAGTAGATTCAATCCTGAATCCACTGTGATTTTTGAAGAGCAATCCAAATCTCCCACAAGGGTGGTGTCGGAGGTTCTTTTCTGCTAAAGCAGAAATTGGAAATTCGGGAGGGTTCAAAAACCCGATCCAGTGTTTTATTTTTTTTATGGGGTTATAAAACCCGAATGAACCTGAGTTTTTTTACTGGGAATCACAAACACATAGATGCATCTACCAAAAAAATATTCAAGATTTATTGACAAGAATTTAAGCATGAAGTAATGAATGGACTAGACATATGACTGAAATTTATAAGATTGATAAAGAAATCTAAATAAACTAGCCTAAGTATGCAAAATGAAATCAACTACCATGCTCATAACATAAAACTTATTAAAAAATGATAAAAATTTATCATAGGGTGGTAGAAAAACTGTTTAATGTATGCTATTAGTGAGAGGGGATCCGATCCATAGATTGGATGAATCCTATTCTCTCATATAGCAAAAACATGGAATGTATAGAAAAGTAAACAACCATATAACCATTTTTTTTTTTTTTCGTTTGATAAGATGGAGAGATCTTACCTTGAGGGTTACTTGGAAGGGCCGATGGAGTGCTGAGGCAATGGGAGTGAAAGTGTTTGAAGGAATGCTGGAGGTAAGCTACAACTGGGCGTCACCAAGGAAGGGGTTGCACTTGCTGTGGCTGAAGGAGAGGAGCTTCACTTGCTGCACCGGCTGGAGCTTGAAGACTGCTTTGATATGGAGGTAGTAGCTACAGCAAGGAGATGTGGCAGTGATGGTTGGCTGTTGTCCAAGTGAAGGAGGCTGTGTTGCTGCAATGAGAGAGAGAGAGAGAGAGAGGGAGAGAGAGAGATGGGTTAGGAGGCAGCCGTATGGCCTTCCTCCTTCTTTTCCATAAAATCAAAACTTAGCCTCTCATGTCCCTCCACTTAGGTCTTAATAGCTTAATGAAAAAAAGAATCTCCCAACAGCCTACGTGAATGGGAAAGGGAAGTGCGTGAATGGCTCTCTTGGGCAGCTATAGGTTTCCTCCTTTTTTGTTTTTTGGACTTAGGGCTTAATAGCCATTTGCCCTAAGTTTTCTAGGTTTAATTTTTCTAGGAATGAGAGAGTGAAATCATCTTTTACGTGAATGGTTGGCAGCCATACGGCTGTGGAGGGAAATGGCAAGGGAGTAAGGAAGAAAGGGGAAAGAAGGAAAGAAGAGGAAGAAGAAAAAGAAAGAAAAGGGGAAAAAGAAAGGAAAGAAAGAAAAGGAGGGAAAAAGGAAAAGGGAAAGAAAAAATGAGAAAAAAATGGAAAGTGGGGCTGGAGGCTTGGGTGACCACCTTGTGGGTCCCACCTTAGAAAGAATATAATAATAAAATAAATAAATAAAATAAAATAAATAAACAACAAAAAAATAAAGAAAAAGATAATTTTTTTTTTCTTTTCTTATAAATTAAAACAAGAGAATGCAAATGGATGGGCCATCTCAGAGCGGGTCCAAATTTTGATTTTGAAATTCATTTTGACGATTAAAGGGGTAAAATAGTCTTTTTAGAAAATTTTTAGACGAAACGAGCTATTTTTGGCAGTTTTTGAAACGAGCTCGGATTTTGAAGTTCAATACCCCGTTGCGAAGCAAATCCAATGTAGAATTTGAAAATGTAATTTTGAAAGAAATCCAAATTGTTTTTCTCGAGAAAATGCTTCCAACAAAACGAGCTATTTTTGGCAGTTTTTGAAACGAGCTCAAATTTTGAAGTTCAATAGCTCATTGCGAAACAAATCCAGTGTAGAATTTGAAAATTTGATTTTAAAACAAATCCAGATTATTTTTCTTGAGAAAATATTTCCAAATTTAGACTCCCGGGGTGAAAATGTTAATTTTGGAAACCCAAGGTTTGAAATTGATTTCTGAAAACTTTTAAAACTCAATCTGGATTGAAATTTATAAAACTGGAGTTCTGGACTTCGAAAATGAAATGAAATGTGATGAGATATTATGAAATGCTGAGAAATGATATGAAATGATGAGAAATGACATGCGAAATGCAGACCCTGAATGAAGAATTTTGGAATTTAAACCCCGATTAACACTTGTACCAGTTTAAAAAGTATTAAAACTGATAAAATTTGCGAAATGGTTGAAGAAATGGTTTTCGGGACTTTACTGGGTCAGAGTGACACTGAAAATTGGGCTTCGGGCTGGATTAAACTGAAATGAGCTAGATTGAGATGGGTTTTAGAGTTTTAGAACTCAAATGAACTCACCATGCACTGACTCAACTGACCTTTCCGACTGAATTTTCAAGAAAAGTTGCCATTTTTAGAGAAATGGTATGGAATGGTCATTGGAATGAAGTGAATTACGAACCTGAACTGGGTTTGAGCTAAAACAAAGGTCAGTAATACTGAGATGAACTAAAATCAAGTCTCAAACACTAACTCAACTGACTGAACTCGGCTCAATTTCAGCTGAAAGAGCTGAAATGGACTAAAATGGGCTCCTGAACACTTAGAAATGGTTTTGAACTGAAATTGGAGCACTTGAACTCCTGGTGAGCTCAAGTTAGACTCTGGAGAACATGACTGACTGGGAATGACTGACTTGGAGACAATTGGCTTAGATTCGAGTGAGAAATGAGCTCATTTTTGAAGAAATGATCCCATTTTGGCAGGAATGGTCAGAAATGAAAATGGTCTGTTCATTGTGAGCTCAGATGAGCTTGAGATGACTGATATTCTAACTGTCTTGAACTGACCAATGAGCTTGGTCGACTCCGACTGACTCGGGTCCGGGATGACCTAGGGGTAAAATGGTAATTTTCCTAATGAAAATGGGTAAAATGGTGATTTTCTGAAACTGACTCGGGGTTTGACTCCTACACTGACCTGACAGGGTTGGCATTGCCTGAGGAGGATTGTTTGAGAATGAGTGAGGAAAATTTGGGGTGTTTACACCCCCTCCCCTATGTCAAGTATATTATTGATAAAATCATGTTTTCAATAAAATTCCTTTATTTTACATCTCATCCTGGTTTGACGACCTCGCCTAGGTAACAAGGCATACTTCCAATTGTCTATTTTGCAAAGAATAAACAACGCAATTGTCGTAATTCCGGCGACAACTCAATCCCTAGTAATGGGATACTTTTTCAATTGTCTACCAAAATTCTCAGTGAATATCTTCCTCCAACCAAATTTCCTTCAAAAGCCTAATCATCAGTTCTACCTTGCAGAGAGCATCAGCAACATTCAGGAGAACATTTGTGATACTCGATGGTTTATACAAGATCCGGAAAGAAAACCTCATCAATCGAAGGCGTTGCATACTCGATCGCTTCAGAAGAGGAAATGGACTCACCTCGATCAGCCAGAAGTCAAGGTCAGCAAGCAAAGGATGATGTTGATCCCCAGATATATGCTATGTTCAAAGAGATGATGACCAAAATGTCGACAGAACAAGCTGAAGCTAGTATAGAAAAGATCCAGGTCAAGCAGAGGGCAAAAGGCCGGTCAGCCAAGAAAGTTTAAAAACTATCCAAGAAATATATCCAACACGAGGATGCATCTGATTTATCAGAATCGGTAGGTGGCACTGATGAAGAGTATGAAGTCTGGCAAGCACTTCAAAGATCCTCTCATAGACAAGGGACAACCTATAAGTTGAAAGATCAAGCAATGGATGATCCAGTCCAAATACAGCTGAAGGAAATGGCCAAGATGATTAAAGATTTGCAAGCTCATCACAAGGGAAAGAAGGCCTTCAGGAACAAAGATTTTCATGATGGCATCACCTCCGTCAGGAATAATCAAGATTCAGAAAAGAAGACAAAACTCATCTTCTTCGTTGATGCCAATCGCAGTGATTGCAAAAATAACAAAGGCAATCATACAAGTCAGAAAGAGAAATCTTTAAAGCAGAGTGAAAAATTGAGTCAACAGAAAGAGAAGAAAAAGCATGATGGTTGGGGTTACGATCGCGAATTCACTCCTCTAGATCAGCCCCTCAAAGAGGTCCTTGAATACATGCTGAGCAAATGAATGGTTAAGCTTCCAAGAATTGTTAATCCTCTGGTCGCCCTAGGGAAATGGAAAGACCGCTTCTGCAAATTCCACCAAACAACGGGGCACGATACTGAACATTGTTTCGTCTTTAAGAATATCGTCCAAGATTATATCGACAAGAATTTCTTTGTTAAGGGTGAGGAAGAATACCAGTCGACTGTCTTTGCCAAGTCTCAGTAGAAATCAAGCACTCGGCAAGAGGTACAACATGATGATCGAAATCAGGACCGCAAGATGGCCCCTTTGGAACAAATATTTGAAAGTTTTTTGGAATACATGCTCGCGAAAGATACAGTAAAATCTCCGAAGGCTCACTTCACTCTTTCTGCCAATGATAGCAAAAGCAATAAGAAGAATCATGATCACTATTCAGAGGGATCCAAGGGCCAAAAAGGAAAGTTCTTCAACAATGATAGGCCTCTTCAATCTAGTCCTCAGCATAAAGAGAAAGATCAAGAAAAGCCAAAGCGCAAGGATTGGAGTACGGATCGAAAGTTCACCCCTTTGGACCAGACACTAGAGAGTGTTCTGGAATACATGCTCACAAAAGATATGATCCGTTTACCTAAAGCAGCTGATCCTACAACAATCATGGGCAGATTCAAAGAAAGATTTTGCAAATTTCATCGGGCAGTAGGACATGACACTAAGAATTGTTTCATCCTGAAGAATATCATTCAAGATTGCATCGACAAGAATATCCTTATTGAAGATGAGGAAGATACCAGTCGACCATCCTGAGCAAGTTTTCTAAAAATTGACAATGTCGAGACTAGGTCACTTTCATCATTTTGTCATTTTGAAGGGACAATATAGTCCCAGTTCTTCTGTCAATTTGTTATTTCCTTCTTCAATGCATTAATAAATTTGTTAATCTTTCTTATGGCCTGGCGTCATCTTTTATATTCCTCATTTGCAAATGTTTAAATGTCTTCTTACAAGGGGTAACCTTTTTCAGAGTGCCTCTCTGATCAACCAAGAAGCTTGTTGTTAGTTTTCACCTCGTTATCTTCAGAGAATTCTCATCAAATATCAATTACTTATCCTTTCTTATTCCCCCATTACACTGGGGCATTTTTAAATTTTCATTTTATCTTCAAAACTTTCTGTATGCAGGCAGGATCAAACAAATCTCTCATTTTGCACGCATGTGTACCCATTTACATTCATTTGCATTTGCATGCATTCATTCGTATTCATCTGCAGTCATCTACATCAATTTGCATTGAACTCCCCATTCAGGATAAGGGATAAATCCTGAGGCCCCGACAGTTGTCCAAGTTGTCGTAAGGGTGAAGACTGAAAATTTTCCATCAAAATCAATTAGTAATTCTTTAGAATCCAGTGTTTGTGCTGGTAATTTTTCAAAAAATCCAATGTTCGTGCTGGTAAACTTTCAAAATCCAGTGTTCGTGCTGGTAAACTTTCAAAATCTAGTACTCGTACTGGTAATCATTTAAAACCCAGTGCTCATACTGGTAACCATTTAAAATCCAGTGCTCGTACTAGTAATCTTTCAAAATCCAGTGCTCGTACTGGTACTCTTCCAAAATCTGATGCTCGTGCTAGTTGAACTAGTCCCAAATGTCATCTTTATACTTATTAACTTTTCTTTCCTTTAAATGTCTTGAATTGGTCTAGAAGATTCGAGTTCCGATTCAAATCTACTTCCAAATCCAATTCAGAATTGGTCTAGAAAATCCAAGTCCCGACTTGAATTTTCTTACAAATCCAATTCGTATAATTTTCTTTCCTCCAGATTCTAGAATTGGTCTAGAAGAGTCGAGTTCCGATTCGAATCTTCTTCCAAGTCCAATTCAGAATTGGTCTAGAAAATCCAAGTCCCGACTTGAATTTTCTTACAAATCCAATTCGTATAATTTTCTTTCCTCCAGATTCTAGAATTGGTCTAGAAGAGTCGAGTTCCGATTCGAATCTTCTTCCAAATCCAATTCAGAATTGGTCTAGAAAATCCAAGTCCCGACTTGAATTTTCTTACAAATCCAATTCGTATAATTTTCTTTCCTCTAGATTCTTGAATTGGTCTAGAAGAGTCGAGTTTCGATTCAAATCTTCTTCCAAATCCAATTCAGAATTGGTCTAGAAAATCCAAGTCCTGACTTGAATTTTCTTACAAATCCAATTCGTATAATTTTTTTTCCTCCAAATTCTAGAATTGGTCTAGAAGAGTCGAGTTCCGATTCGAATCTTCTTCCAAATCCAATTCAGAATTGGTCTAGAAAATCCAAGTCCCGACTTGAACTTTCTTACAAATCCAATTTTCAAAATTGGTCTTTTTATGAAATCCAATCTCGCCTTGGTTGCTTTACCAAATCTCGTATTGGTAATCTTTTAAAATCCAGTGCTCGTACTGGTAATCTTTTTAAATCCAGCGCTCGTATTGGTAAATCTTTTGAAATCCAATGCTTGTATTAGTGATCTTCCAAAATCCAGTGCTTGTATTGGTAATCCTTTAAAACCCAGTACTCGTACTGGTATTTTAATTCGGTCTTCATACTGGTCGCAACATGACTCTCACATTGAGGTTCAGACTCGATGTTAATCTTCAAACCTGTGAACCAAACAATCTGTATCAGACCCTTGGGTCGTTCCATTCTGTTAATCTGACATTCGGGTTGCCGACTTTGTCAGACCTCTAGTCATTCGTGTTATCAAGCAGTTCTTTGAGTTATCAAAAGCTATCGAAATCAATCGTCAAGTATTTCTCTTGCGAGGGACCCTTTTTCCAGGGAGAGTTCGAGGGAGCTCGTTTCTTTTCGCATGTCTTTATTGTTCGTTTGTTGAACCCCTTTTTCTAGGGAGAGTTTGAAGGGACTCGTGCTTCACGAACAGTTTGCAAAAAAATCTTTATTATCACAAAAGGAAACCTTTTTCCAGGGAGAGTTTCGACGGAAGCTCGTCCTCCTTGTAACCCTAAATGTCTTTTGTTAGGCCACCCCCGTCGTCGAGGACCCTTTTTCCAGGGAGAGTGTGATGGACTCGTTCCTCTATGATATCCTTTCAATCTTTGTTAGCGGCCCCCTTTCCATAAGAGAAGCCTAGAAATAGGGAGTTTTGACGAAAACTCTATTTCTCTTCGAAAGTTCATTTTGCAAACACCTCCTCTTCAGGGAAGAGAGGAGTATCTTTTGTTACCCGTTCAGGTAAGGGTCAAGCCTAAGTCTCTCCTTTGGGGAAAGGAGAGGAGAATCTAGCCACGGATGTGTCATTTAGATCTCAAGTGATTTCTTTCACCAAGGATTTCAGGAATATTTTGCCAATTTGTCATGAAAAATAGTTGTTGATCTCAAAATCTTTACTGCATAAAATTGTACCTCAGAATACCTTTAGTATTACTTCTGAAAGGACAAAGCTTTTGTGAAAAAAGATTCAAAATTCAAAATCTTTCTATTGGCCAACCAAAAGGATGAAGAATAAATCCGCGATATGGCCAGCAAAGAAAATTCAATGTTGTTGCAAAGCCAGAAGTGATTGATATTGATCGCAGTCAATGGCATATTTTTAAAGATCATTCTTGGAAAATAAGCAGTCGAAATATCCTGGGTGATACAGAAAAATCCACTCAATCTCCATGTCCCCTCAATCACCTAAGTTGCAATTAAATATCTGCAAAAGGGATCTCTCAACTGTCGTCAAGATGAAGAAGAATTAGATGAGTCGACCCCCGGGGCCAAAGAATATTTGGATCATCTCCAAGATGACGGAGTTTGTGACGGATCCTTCCAGGGAAAGTCCAGATCACCGTCGAGATAAAGGCGAGTGTGATGGATCTACCGACAAACCCTAAAAGATATTTAATTTCTGCTGTCATCAAGAGATTCCCAACCAATGAGCCAATAATTGTCAAGATAATCCCTGAGAGAAAAGAAGGATCGGAACATCTCTGAGATGAAGGAGTTTGTGACGTACCCTTCCAAAAAAATAAAGAGAGAAAAAGCTAGGACATCTCCAAAATGAAGGATGATGTAATTCCCGAAAAATTCAAGAGAGCTCCAATTCTGTTAAAAAGAGAGTGCAGAAAGATCATCATGAGAAAAGAATCCCAGGATATCAAACTGCCGAATCTATCAAGAATCTTCTTTAATTTTGTGAAATTCTTTTATCAATATTCTTTCACCAATGATTTTTACAATATCAAGAATACTTTCTTTTCCGTCCATATCAAGGAAATTGATAGCTTCCTTGAGAGAAAGTCAATCGCAAGAAATTTGAATTCAAATCTTGATTCTACATAGTTAAGCCCAGTCGGAGTTAATACTTCAGGTAGAAAAGAATGAATACTTTCAAAACAATGTGCATCATTTTCAATTATTTTGAATCAACAACAATTTTCAACATTTTGACAATATTTTCTAGCTATCCTGGCATGAGGCGAGAGCTTGAGGTTCATCTTTGGCGCATCCTGACACCATCCCTTTTAGGACTTGACAACGGGAGTTTTCAAGATTCCTTCCCTTCTTTGGTATAATCTGAGCGCATGGGCTCTCAGATTCGCACACTTCCCTGTGCTCCCCACTGTCCCACCATAGACAGTTCCCGTTCAGGTTAAGGGTTAAACCTGAATTTTCTGCAAAAAGGTCATCTGTCTTAAAAGCCATTCAGTCTCAGCGATGAGACGTCCAAGATCAATCCCTTTTCAAGCTTTAGGGAACCCCCTTTCTTCCTTTTGTAAACCCCTCTCGGATTTATTGTGCAAAATTCGAAGGTCCCATCATGGTTTCTTCATTTGAGGACTCCGTATATCGTCCCCTTTCAAGTTAAGGGTTAAGCCTGAGCCTCGTTTTTCCACGAGGTATCGTCCCCTTTCAGGTTAAGGGTTAAGCTTGAGCCTTGTTTTTCCACGAGGTATCGTCCCCTTTCAGGTTAAGGGTTAAGCCTGAGCCTCGTTTTTCCATGAGGTATCGTCCCCTTTCAGGTTAAGGATTAAGCCTGAGCCTTGTTTTTCCACGAGGTATCGTCCCCTTTCAGGTTAAGGGTCAAGCCTGAGTCTCGTTTTTCCACGAGGTATCGTCCCCTTTCAGGTTAAGGGTCAAGCCTGAGCCTCGTTTTTCCATGAGGTATCGTCCCCTTTCAGGTTAAGGGTTAAGCCTGAGCCTTGTTTTTCCACGAGGTATTGTCCCCTTTCAGGTTAAGGGTTAAGCCTGAGCCTCGTTTTTCCACGAGGTATCGTCCCCTTTCAGGTCAAGGGGTTAAACCTGAGCCTCATTCTGATGAGGTATTTCATTTGTCGTCCCATCCAGGTTAAGGGCTAAGCCTGAGCCTCATTTCGATGAGGTGAATCTTCTTCTTTATTCTTTATGCTATATCTACCACCATCATTTGAACTAGTTCTTTCATACCCAGTCAAATTTATCTAACTGGGGCATTTTTATAGTCTGAATTTGGTGTGTTTTTCTTTGCCACTAAGCTCGGCTGACAACCGGCTTAGTAGCAAAGAGGGGCATCTGTAAACACCCCAAATTTTCCTCCTCATTCAGTATTCATCCATTTCATATGTAATTGCATATCACTGCATACATTTTTGCATATCATTTCATCGCATTGCATAGCATTGCATGTCATTACATCTCATTTTCGAGATCCAGCACTCCTGTTTTCAAAACATTCAATCCAGATTTGAGTTTTAAAACTTTTCTTTCAAAAACAATTTTAAAACCTGGATTTTTATTCAACATTCTGTCATTTTCCAACCCCCGGGACCTTATATTTTGAAATACTTTCTTAGAAAAACGATCTGGATTCATTTCAAACTCAATTTTAATTGATTTCAATTCTCAGATGAGACCCATTTAGGTGGTGTCGCTTCTGGATTCCTTCATTTATCAAAAATCTCAAAAATTTTAGAGTCCTAATTGGATCAGGACTCTTTTTCCAAAGTCCTAGTCGGATCAAAACTCTATTTTTCATTACCTTTTTACCTGTTTTCGGAGAAAACCTTTTAAAATCCTTTGTTTTGGCCAAAATCTTAGAGTCCTAGTTGGATCAGGACTCTTCTTCAAGAGTCCAGTCGGATCAGGACTCTTCTTCAGAGTTTTAATCGGATTAGAACTCTAATCTTTCACAACCATTTTCAATCAAATCTTTCAAAATGAGTCAGAAACTCAGAGTTTTAGTCAAAACAGGACTCTGTTCAGAGAGTCCTAGTTGGATCAGGACTCCGATCCTGATTTCAAATTTTGAAAGAATTTTTTAAAAATCTTTTCATCTATCAAAACTGTTGCACTTTTATCAAAGAATTTTAAAATTCTGAGGTTTTATCTCAGAGTCCTGATCAAATCAGGACTCTACCCCAGAGTCCTGATCGAAGTAGGATTCTATCCAAAATTGATTTTCTCACTTCATTTTCACTGGTTTTCAAAAGCTTTGCTTAAATTCCATCACTTACTTATCAGAAAATCCAACAATATAAGAGTCCTAGTTCAATCAGGACTCTGTTATCGGAGTCTCAGTTGAATCAAAACTCTGGTTTATTCCAATATTTGTTATTACTTTAACTGTTTTCACAACTATTTTTAACTGTTTTTCAGAAAATACCAAAAAAAAATCTAGAGTTTTAATCCGATCAGGACTCTGTCCCGGAGTCCTAGTCCAGTCAGGAGTCTGTTTTGAAGTCTGTTTTTATTCCATTTTCATTTATTTCCATTTGTTTTCAAAAATTAGGTCATTTTGCAGAGTCCAGTTAGTTCAGGACTCTATTTCATAGTTCTGATCGAGTTAGGAGTCTAACCCTGACTGTGTTTTTTGACTCATTTCACCATTTTCTGATAAAATCTTTCAAAAACCTTTCATTTGGCTTTTTAAAATCTAAAATCTCAGAATCCTAAGAGTTCAGGACTCTAACTCGGAGTTCCAGTTCGCTTGATACCCTATTTTCAAAGATCTTGAATTTCAAATACTGATTTTAACCCCTTTTCAAAACCATTTTCAGTGTTTATTTCAAAATTCTTCAAAACTCGATGTGGGCCCACTCAGTTGGCACCATATCCAGAGGAGTTATGACTTGGTTAGAACCCTATGCCATTTCAAAAATTCTAATTTTAAGATTGCTTTTGAAAATCCTTTTAAAAACTCCTTCAATTTCAAGTTTTAAAATCGCTTTTTGAAAAACTCAAGTAGGGCCCACTCGGGGTGGCGCCATATTCGAGTAAGTCAGGGCTAGACTAGGGTTAGTCAGTGTCTTGGTTAGTGTTAGGGGTTTAGAAGAGTTAATATCATTTTGAAAACCCATTTTGAAGTTTAGTTTTTAAAACTAGTGTTTTTAAAGGTTTTTAAAAAACCAAATGTGGAAGATGCCAAGTGGCATCACATTTGGGGGTTTTCTAGGTTTAGTTAAGGGCTAATTAGGGATTAATTAGAGTCCCACCTAGGCTATAATTCTCCAAAAAAATCGTTTCCCTTAGTGGATTTATTAGAAAGAGTCCTGAAAAAATGAAAAACCTCTTAATTAACCCTAATTAAGGAGATTTTGAAAACCTATAAATAGGGGACTTCAAGAGGGCAAAAGGGGCTCCTTTTCTCTCAAATTTTTGTGGCCTCTCTCTCCTCTCCAGCACCTCCACCTTCCTCCATTGCAGCTGCAGCCCCAAGGTGAGTTTATTTAGTATTATTTCATTATTATTTTATTAGTTTTTATGATTTTTCAATAGATTTCACCATGAAAACTCTTGTGTTCATGGATTTAACCATGGATTTCATCCAAGAACCACAAAATCGACCCAAGAAGATTATCTAACTCAGTTTGAGGGTGATTTCAAGGATTCTAATCCATTAGAATCGATGAGAGGTATGTTTTTCATGTTCTTAACCGACGAAACGTGAGATTTACCCGTTAAATGGGTTAAATCCATGATTTCAAAGGTGAAAGAAAATTCCAGCCATGAATTCCCTGTATTTTATTTATTTCTTTGCTTATTCATGTTTATTTTACGTTTTCCAGCATAGAAATAATTTTTATTTACTGTTTTATGGTTTATTTTATTGTTTTACATTAATTAATGCATAGTTTTTATAGTTTCTTAGATTTCTGTGTGTTTTAGGTTTAGAACAGTAAAGATAATGTTATTTTGGTTTTAAATCCTTGTTGTTTATTTCTGATTTTTTTATATGTGATGCATGCATATGTGAATAAACTACTGTAAAAAAATTAGAGATTTTGGACTTCAGAAATCTTGTCAGAAAAATCAGACATCAAATCGGGTTTTTAAAACTTTAAAATCGTTGTTAAAATTAAGAGGGTAACTTGCTGTGGTGATATTTTTCTCATCCTATATCCGATTTTATATCTGTAAATTGATATGGATTCATATTGATTAGATCTAGCTACTTTGAAAGTTTTAAAATTTTTGATTGCCGTTTAGTATTTTTCCTTTGTCAGAGATTCTGATTTTTAATTTAAAACGCGTTAGGGTTTACCAAAACCCTAATCAAACTTGAGTTATTCATAAATCCCAAATCACAGATCCGATTCATGATATGTAAAAAGTGAGTATTATTATTTTTATGTCTAATATTTACTTATAAAATATCAGATATTTTAGATCAGTATTTCTATTTATCCTGAAATTATCAATTGAAAGTATCTGTTTTAACCCCTGTTAGATTTGTTAGATTTTAGTTCAGATTGCCGGAAGGGTTTCTCCCTAACCGGAGATGCTTTTTCCAATCTGTAAATTGGGAAATATCTGTTTTTTTTCCTAGTTTGTTTCTGTAAAATTTCATAGATTTTCATGAAAGATGGACCCCTGATTCGGGTCTAACTCTGAAACTGGTTGGTGAACTAGGTCAAAAATAGCATATTTTTAGGGTTTGATGCAATTTTTGGGTTAATTTAATGTCAAAAAAATATTTTTATAATTCTAATTTAATATTAGGGTTATCACAAGTGCAGGTACCAATTTTCAGGATTTTTAGAATCCGTTTGATGCTTGAATGATTTGAATTACAAAATAGGGCACCTGAAGAATTCCAAAAACACTGCTAAAATCACAAATTTTGTGATATTCTTGGATTTTCGTGAATAAGTATATGTCTTTATGGTTTAGTCATGTTTATAATCATATTAGGATAGTTCATGTTTAATTTTATGTTTATTTGATTTCATTTAATCCATAAAACCAAATTTTTTATCAAAATCTATTTCAGAAAACCCTGATTTCAAGGTCATAGTCTTGCTATCGGGGGCAATTTGGTCATTTGACCTAAATTTCGAAATCCCTAACCCTAATTTTCATATTTTTAATCATGTGACATCATATTTAGTTTGATTTATTTGCATTTGAATTTCAAAACTTGCATTTTACCAAATATCTTTCTAAAAACCCTAATTTCAAGGCTATAGTCTTTTTATCAGGGGTATTTTGGTCATTTTGACCCTAATTTCGAAATCTCAAATTCCATTTTCATATTTATTCAATCTTATTTCATATTTTATCAATTTTTATTTAAGGGACTCATGGAAAAGGCTTATATCTAGCAAAATCCAGCAATTTCCAGATATTGTTGGATAAATCTAGAAAAGCCAACATATTTTCATTAACCAAGTTTTCTAGTTTTGCAGGTACATTGAAGACTTTATTTTTCATGTATTTAAGTTCAATAGTGATGTAAATTAAATTAAATTTGGAATAAGAATTTAAATTTCAACTTAGACTATGATTGCATTGCATATAGTTTAATTCTGCAAATATTAAATGTCTGATGAATGTATCATTCATGAACATTTTTATCAATTCACTATGGTCTACACGAATGGAACATGCACTAGCTCTTATGGAGTTGACAAACTTGGTGGAATTTGTATTTATGGCCATAGTCAGAATATGAATGATACCCAGATTTGTAATCTTCGTATTAGCCACATTCAGCCTACACTATTAGGCTAACTTCAAAATGCACTGCATTATTCAAAAATACAAAAAGTATTTCTCAATTCCTCAAATCCATATTCATTCATTTCATGCATTTGCCAATTCCAATTCAAATTTCAATTCAAAGAAGTTCATTTTCTCAAAATTTTCCTAAGTCTTATTCAAAAATCGATTTTCTCAAAATATGGATTTGCCAATGATATTTCAAGTATTTCCCAAGTTCCAAATTTAATTTTCTAAGTCATATTTTCAATTTCAAAGTTAAATTCAAAGAAATCAAGTCTTCCAAAGTAATTTCACATTTCTTAAAATCGATTTTCACAAAATCCTTATATTTCTTCAGAAATCGATTTTCACTTTCTCAAATACAGTATCTCAATCATGATTCATGATTTTCAAAGAGTTTATTTTCCAAGTACTTCAGTTATTCAAAGCAAACATCATGTTTTCAAATATACATTTTCAAAAAATTCATAGCACATTCCTGATTCTTTGTGCATTTAGGAATTAGAATATGGTTTAGATAAGTTGAATAGAGCAGAGCAGTAGATTGATCCTTGGTCCAATTACCCCTGTTAAAGGTGGGAGGAACGGTTGAACCTCGTACCGACAGGCGAGTCCCATTCTTCGGAATTATCCCGCATTTTAAAAACGGAGGCGAGTTATTTTCAAAATCTTTTTCAAAGGTCGGTTTGATTTGCAAAAGTAAAATTTTGCGATGATAACATATTGTCAAAAGCTATTTTCAGTCTCAGCAATGAGGCACCCAAGATCAACCCCTTTTCAAGCTTTAGGGACCCCCATTTTTCATCTTTTTGCAAAAACCCCTCTTGGACTTGTTGTGCAAAGTCTAGAGGACCCATCACAGTTTCCCCGCTCTTCGAGGATCCTGCATCCATTCAGGCTAAGGATTAAACCTGTTACCTCGCTCCTCGAGGTATAACCCAAAAACCTTCTGCGAGAGGTCGTCTGTTTTAGAAAGCTGATTTAGTCTCAGCAATGAGACACCCCAGATCATCCCCTTTCCAAGCTTTAGGGAATCTCTTATTTTTCTCTTCTCGCAAACACCTTCTGGATTTGTTCATCCAAATTCCGAAGGTCCCATCATGGTTTCTTCATCTAAGGATTCCGTGTGGTTGCCCCTTTCAGGTTAAGGGTTAAGCCTAAGCCTCGTTCCATGAGGTATCTTTCCGTTCAGGTTAGGGTTAAACCTGAGTCTCATTTTCGACTAGATATCCTTTCTAGTCCTTCCACGGCTCATTCATCTGAGGACTTCGTACGATTTCCCCCCACTCAGGCCAAGGGTTAAACCTGAATCTCGCTTTTGCGATGCATTTTGTTGTCCCATCATGGCTCCCTCGTTCGAGGATTCTGTATGGTCGTCCCTGTCAGGATAAGGGTTAAGCCTGAACCTCGTGCCTCAAGGTATTTTCCTTTTTAGGTTTGGATTAAAACCTAAAACCTCGTTTCGACGAGGTAATCCCCCCATTCCCACCGCGTTTCTTCCCATCGAGGAGTCCATGCTCTGTATATCCATCCAGGAAGGGATCATGCTAGAGTTTCATCTCATGAGACATTTTTCTCAGAAATGTCCCATCGAGGTCTGCTTATATTTCCTTTCCCCATCCGAATCATCTTAATATATCTTCGTCCCATCCAGGTTAAGGGCTAAACCTGAGTCGTTCCAAAAGTTGATCTTGTCTCGCCCATGAGACCTGATCAAAATTTTTATCTTTCACCATTCCGGGATAATCCCCCCAAAGTCCCATCACGATTTCCTCATTTTTATCATTTTCGAGGATTTCGCCTTCTCAAAAGTCAGTCAAGGATAAAGTTTTAAATCTGAAAAACCATGTCTTTTAAATCAAATTCTTCCACACCCAGTTCAGATCTGCTGACTGGGGCATTTTTTCAAAATTTGGAGTGTTTTCTTTGCCACTAAGCTCGGCTTTCAACCGGCTTAGTAGCAAAGAGGGGCATCTGTAAACACCCCAAATTTTTCAAAATCTTTTAAATATTCCTTTTTTGCACCTAAATTCATTTTTTGAGCAAATGAGTCATTTTTAAATCTAAATTCCAGTTCATTTCTTAAGTTTTACTGAAATTAAATTCATCTTATATGTTTAAATTGATTTCGGATCTGGATCCTTTGTCCAGATCCAAATCTGAGTCTCATTATCCAAATTTTAAAATTAAAAATTACAGAAAATTCCAAAAATAGTTTTTAAAATAGCTCGAACAGTCCATTCGACATCTGTTTGGATCCATCACATTGTATTTCTCGATTCGAGTGTCAAAACTCGAATATTTTCTCAAAACCTGGGTCCAAACCCATTCTTCTAAAGAAATTTTCCTGAAATGGTCTGAAATTCTCAGAAAAATACTTTTGTAAATATTCTTTTTAGAAAAATACAAAAAAATTAGGGTTTAGTCTTTGTTTTCTCAGTTTTTCATTCCAAAATATAAAAAAATAAAAATATTGAGAAAAGAAAAAAAATCAAAAGTAAATGAAGGAAGTTGCAGTGGTTTTTGAAAACCTGTTTTTTTGGAAAAAAATCATTTTAGAAAAACACCTTTTTGAAAATTCTTTTTTTGAAAGAGCCCTTTTTCGTAAATTGGTGGCTTAGGGTTTTCCTTCGTAGGAGAGGAGAGGGCGGCACCTCTGAGGGAGGAGAGTCTTCCTCCATGGCCTCCACCCTTCGATCCTCTTCTTTCATCAACAAGCAACCTTTGCCCTTCATCTTTAATTGCTTTCCTCCTTCACGAAGCTCCCATCGAACCCTCCAAAACTCCCCCCATGTGCGATCTTCCGCCCTGAACCCTTCATCGCCAACCAAACCTTCCTGCTTCGCCTCGACCCCCCATGTGCGATCCGGTTGCCTCATCTTCCCTCCATCTTCCTCCATGCAATTCTCCACCCTTGATTCTCAACGGAATCCCCTTCTCGACCTTTCCTTCCATCGCTATTTAAACAAACTATGGGGACGAGGGGAAGGGGATCCACTTTTGAAATCAATATTCCTTTGAATCCATTAGGCCGAGTTGTTTGGCGCCGTTGCTCCTTGAAATTGGTTCAATCATCGATCATCGACCATTCTTTTCGATCCCCCTCGGCATTTGCTGTTTTCCTTTTCTGAGAAGATTGATCTCCTCCCGACCTCTCCACCGGCCGAGGGGAAATATGCAGTAGAGCCAAGCCAACCACGAAAAGTCTGAATGAAGGAGAACCAAAAAAATTCCTTCCTATTCCTTCAACGCAAGACTACCCGGTAAGCCCCTTTCTTCCTCTTCTCCCTATAATCTCTGATTTTCCCCATTATCCTTTTTAATCTTCCTGCATAATCGACCCAATTTAAAAACACCATGGGTAATATCGTGTTGTCTATAGCAGCACTGATCTACCTGCGTGTGATATCAAGGGAATCCTCAGATTCTGACACCCTCTTCCCCTAACTGCCATTTTTTTTTGTTGCGCTCGATGGGCTGTTCATGTGGTGAGATTCGGTGTCCTCTTGAAATAGCAGCGATCTCATTCCTTTGATTATCTAATTTGCATGCGATAATCTTGCTTATGTCACAATATTCAGAAGCCGCCATGTTAAATTCCAAGAAATATGTATCAGTTATATTGTGTTTCTTGACTTCACTTTCTGTATTTCATCTTCATTTAATCTGTGATTATAGATTTCAGGCCGTTTGGAATTCCATTTTCTATAATTGTAACTATGATAACATTCCATTTTATTTTGCTTTCAATTGCTTTCCATTACATTTATCTCCTTCACCATGCTCATTTGTGTGTCTTCCTATATATTACAATAGGATCATACCCAGTCTAGCATTTTATCTGTTGCACTCATCCATCTCATGCGTATTATTATCAGTATATCCTCCTGTTCAGCCTTACTTTTTACCCCTGTTTTTATCTTTGAGATTCATTAGATTGTTTGTTGTGTTATGAAAGTGCATCGGTATGGATATGAGCCATAGCATTGTCAATGCCCTCTAGTTAAGACAAGAACCCTCCAGGATTTAGCAGCAATACCTTCGATAGCATTTTGTTTTGATCAGATCCTTTGTATCAAAATTGGATGCAAATGGTTTGGGTTGTGAGTCAGTCGTACAGGGTCATAACTTACCTATGAGTTCCTCCCCGCACCAAGTAATAAACTCCAGGGAAATTTATATGTCCATACGCATGAGTAAAATACAACTACCTCTGCAAGTCATAGTTCTTGGCATCATTTGGCTGAAGTTAGCTGATGAAGGACAGGTTAATGCAAGCCTACAGGATCAAAAAGGAGGGAAAAGCAGATGTCAGTATGGGTATGTCTACAAGCGATGATGTTTTCTCATGGAGATCGGTCATGGTCACCGATATCTGTGTAAATATCCATATTCATGTTCAGCATTATCTATGTACTGATTGGCCATTCGATCTTTTGCCGGTCTAAACAGTTTTTTTTGTTTCTGTTTTTCTACTTGTTGAGACCCCTGAAGGGATGGACATTGTCCGATCCTGATGAATCTTGAGTGGTACATATTCAAAGCCGATTGGACCATGTTCAAATTATCCTCAATATGATGAGTTGAAAACATGAACACAGTTGAGGCTGGGATTTAAGCAACCCTCAAGCTTACATTCTTTTTCTTTTTGTACTGAAGGGATTTGATTCTAGGTTGTCCAAGTTGTAATCTGTGCATAGCAGGGCCCCAAGTGCTAGCAAAGGTTTGGTTTCAATATCTGTAGTCCGGATGATGTTCTGTTCATTTTATTGATAAGGTTGTGAATGCCACAAGCCTCATGAAGTGTTTTGATCTCTCTTCAGTATTCAGCTGGTTGATCCTCCAAGGGAATTTAAAATCGGGTTAGTTATAGTGATGAAGCTAATCAAAATAATTTTCTATACCAGTTACTCCTGCTGAACCATATGTTGGGAAATCTTCGGTTTTCTCAACCATTCTCTTTGTTTGGATTACTACAGTTTCACAATGCTTTGCATTAGCACGTTCGTCTACATTGATTACAATATCCATTAGACGGATTTCTCGTCATTTCCCCGCATTTTTAAAATCACAGCACAATTTTTTTTATCACTACCACCTACCTCACTATACATATGTACATTGTGTACAAGTCAAGGGTTCATTTCTATAGAAGGCATTTGTGTCGCATGGTTTCAGTCAGCATATAGGATCGATTTGCATCTGCAAAACCTCTTTGCCACTCAACGTCCCATGCTGAAGCATTGTTATCGTCGCAAAATTTTTCCCGTCTTCCCTTCCTTGCGGAAGAGAGAGGGAAATGCTTTCGCGCTTCAAACTTGACCGGATTTTGGAAATTGTTTTGAAATACTCGCCTCTGTTTTGAAAATTGCGGGAAAATCCATGAGATGGGGCTCGACCTGTCGGTACGAGGTTCGACCGTTCCTGCCGCCTTTAACAGGGGTAATCGAACCAAGGACTAAAACTGTGCTTAACTTAGTGAAATTATCGAAATTGTGTTCTATCCTAAATGCACATAGAATTCAGGCATGTGCTATGAGATTTGGTAAAATATAAGTTGGAAAACTATGATGTATGCTTAGAAAGTATTTGCAGTTGAAAAGCATTTCTCAGAAAAATATGGAAATTAATCTCTCAGGAAACTCAGGCGAAGAAGGTTTGAAAATCTCAGGAAAGTTTATAAAGACTTAGAAAATCTTGAAGAGATGAGAATTTCAAGAAAATCTTGAGAAAGTTAGATGAGAATCTCGGGAAAATCTTGAGAGAATTTATAAAGACTTAGAAAATCTTGAAGAAGTGAGGATCTCGAGAAAATCTTGAGAAAGTTTATAAGGACTTGGAAAATCATGAAGAAATGAGAATCTCGAGAAAATCTTGAGAAATTTTATAAAGATCTGGAAAATCATGAAGATATGAGAATCTCAGGAAAATCTTGAGGAAATTTATCAGCTTTGAAAAATTATGAAGAAATGGGAATCTCAGGAAAATTTTGAGAGAGCTTAGAAAGACTTGGAAAACCATGAAGAAATAAGAATCTCAGGAAAATCTTAAGAAAGCTTAGAAAGACTTGAAAAACCATGAGGAAATAAGAATCTCAAGAAAAGTTTGAGAAAGTTTATAAAGACTTAGAAAAATGAGAATCTCAGGAAAATTTTAAGAATTCTTGAGAAAATATGAACTTTTGAAAAGGAAAACACTTGTTGAGAAAATGCAGACTTTGAGAATTTTCTTAAGAAAATGATAGGAAATTTATAGGAAAGATTCATTGGAGAAGAAAATTTAGAACTTAGGAAATTGAAATCCTGAGAATCTTGTCTTTGAAATGTCTGAAAATCAACTTTGATTTTTGAGAAAAATGAGAAATTCCTTTTGAAAAGAATCTTAAGAAAATAACATTCCAAGGAAAATCATAGAAAAGCTTTGATTTGGAAAATCCAACTTCGAATATCATCATAGTTTCTTGAGAAATTGATTCCATGAAGTGAAAATCTTTTGAGAAAATCATGAGAAAAACGAATGATGCAGATGATTTGAATGAATGAATGCACTTTTGAAAATATTTCTGAAAAATTTGTTGGAAAGGTGTGGATTAATCCAAAGTAAATCCTTCACATATTCTGACTGTGGCCATGAATATATTCACGGTTTATTTGAATTAATTCACAATATTTTGAAAACATTGGAAATATGAGGTGCATTTTCAAGATAGCCTAAGAGTGTAGGCTCAGTGTGACTGGTAGAAAGATGATGGATCTGGGTCTCGTCCATATTCCGACTAGGGCCGTAAATATGGACTCCACCGAGTTCATCAACTCTCTAAGAGTTGGTGTACGTGCCATTCGTGTTCATCCACGGTGAATTTTGAAAATTTGAGATTTATGCATCATAGAATCAGGATATTACTGAAATCAAACTATATGAGATGCGGCCTAATCTAAGCAGTAAAAGTAAATCTTATTCCAAAGTTTACATTGGATTGTTACATTGCATAACATAAAGTAAAAGAAAATTGAAATGGAGCCAAGGAATCAGCATCTTCTAGATTTTTTTGCAAAATGAGAGTTAGTACAAAATAAACAAGGAAATGGACATATATATATAATATATACAACGAAGAGACATATATATATATCAAAATGCTAGAATAGGTGTTAAATGTCATGTAACGATGGAAGTGTAACTATATGAGAAAATATATGGATGTTTATACATGGAAATAAGAGCATATGAAGATATATATATATATATATATATATAAGTATATATATATGTATATATATATATACATATATATGTATACATATAGGTAAATATATATATATATATATATATATATATATATATATAAATAAAATGAGAAAATATATGCACTAATGGAAATTCTACAAAATGGGTAAAATCAGAAATTACAGGTATATACAGTTTCTGTAGGTGATTTTGCACAACCGTATTTCCCAAATTACAACATATTTCGCAACAAAATCGGGTATAGAGCTTTTCTATATATCAATAAAGAAGCATGCAAAATATGGTTTATAGACAATGAATGGATATAAAAATATCCATCCGCGAACATGGCCGATTATCAAGAATGGGTACCTGCAGCAGAAGAAGGGACAGCTTAAAAAAATTGCTTACAAAGGGTTGATGGATTTCTCCTTTTTTAGATATCAATGAATAGTTATATCTACCAATCAACCTATGCAATAGATCCAAGGTATATCTTCTTGAGCACGCGCATATCGACCAGACTTAGCCTTCAAAAGAAATGCTTCACTAAAAAAAAAAAAAAAATTCCATAGCTCCTTGAAACAGATTTTCAGCAACTTAAACAACTTTCTGTCAAGACAAGATAGAATGGCAGTAGCTATACCTATAAGATGGGTAATATCTAAGGATAACATGAGATGAGATTGACTATCAAGATAGTCCTTTCAACAGTATAATGAATCCATATTGTAAAATGAAATCATGGGAAACTCAGTGAACAAAAAAAATGTGCTGTGTGAAATTTTAGTGAATACCAAGGATTGGGAAACTAAGTGAATACAAAAAAAAAGAATATGCTGTGTAAAATTTCAATGAGTACAAAGAATGGGAAACTAAATGAATACAAAAAAAAGGAATATGCTGTAGGTGATAAAACATATATTTTACAAGCATTACTAGGTAGGCTGCATGTTACTAAGAGGTCAAATGTTCAAAGATAATCAACTATATCAGAGAAAAGTAATTCATCACTAGGAGAATAACAAATAGATGAATATCTTAAGACAATCCAGCTTTTGATTACAACAAGCTAAGTTATCATAAGATCTACAGTAGCAGTTACTGAAAAAGTTGGTGAAGAATGTAAATATAGGAGAGAAGCTTCTTATGCTGAAAATGAATCTTCAAATGGCCCTTCATCTTTCATCAAAATCCCACTAACATTATGCAACCAGATTTTATTTTTAACAACTCAGAACAGACATACGTTACCTGTATATCCCCTGTTTCAGACACCCTGCAGAAAACGGATTGGGGGTCAACTTTTGCAGCCTGACTGAAAGGAATGTACAGCAGTTTTGCAAAGCTTCTGCTGGTGGAGCTGAAGAAAGGGGAACTTCCTGCTGGTCCTCTGCTGGCTGGAGTGAAGGTGTATGGTATTCAATCGGCTGGTGAGCTAATAAAAAAAAAATCCGCTGGATTGAATGAAGATGGGGAGCAGCAGTTGCTGGAGGTGGCTGGTTCTTCTGCTGGACTGAAATGGGTGGGTAAACGTTGCTGTGGCTGAAGCACCTTCGTTGCTGGATGGTTGAGGAAGATGCAGAAAACGTTGGCTGGAGTGAAGGTGGCTGGGCTGAAGCGTAGGTGATCTTCAGCTGCTGTTGGAGGTGAAAAAAGGGCTGAGCAGCCGTTGGATGGACAGCCTCACGTTTTGAAAAGAAGAGTCCTCCTTCCTTCGGCCAGGCTTCCCCTCTTCTCTTCGGCTGATATGAAAAAAAATCGCTCCACACCTTGGTCAATTCCCCTCTTTGAATCCCCTCCCCTAAAATAAAAAAGAAAACCTCTTTTAATCGGCCAGCCCCTCCTCCGTGAGTGCCTCCTCCTTTAAAACTTTTCCCTCTCTCCAAAAGAAAACGCAGGTCCGTTATTATTTTTTTGAAAATTTTTCAAATTGGACTTCAATGCTACCGTTTTCAAAAGGGCATCTTTTGATTTTTTTCAAATTTTGGTTTTATTTCCCTAAGTTTTAGGTAAAAATAAAAATTTTTCCTTAGGGAAATTCGGCTGTGCTATTAAGGCTGCCTCTTTCTAAAATTTTTTTTATTAAAACAAAATAAAAAAAAATAAAATAAAAAGGAGACAAATGAGAGGCTTTTATGGAAATGCCACCTCAATCCACTTTTAAAATCCTTTTGAAAATAAAGCTTTATTTTGTTTTGTAAAATCTTTTATTTTCAAATAGGGTGCCACATGTGTTTGGGCCCGCTAACTACACAAAATAAATAAATAACTATTGAGAAAAATTCGCAAATTGGTATGAACTTCGGGTGGGTCCCGCTTGAGAATAAACAACTTACCTGAGAGTCTGAGTATGATGCTAGTTCAAAGGCGGGTCCCGCTCCATTTATTTGAAAATACGAGATAAAACATTATTTATTTTCAAGAATTTGGGAAAAATTGGGTTTTCAGGGCAAAAATATGGATAAATGTAAAAAAAATTGTAAAGAGATTTAAAATCCTTTTTTGCAAAAAGTTTTGAGATAAAATCCTTAAAATCAATATCCAAATATCCAGATTGTTTTTCTTGAGAAAAATTTTTGTAATTCAAAGTCTTGGGGGTAAAATGGGAAAGATTGGCAATTTTGAAAACCCAGGGTTTTAAAAATCAATTTTGAAAAGTTTAAAAATCAAATCTGGATGGACAATTTTGAAAATCATGAGTTCTGGATCTCAAACTGACATGCTATGCAGTGAAATGATGCAATGCTATGCACAGACATGTTCTATGAAATGTCACTCTGAGCTCGAACTTGGAAATTCTAACTTTTTGTCTATAAAGATGATTTTGAAATTTTGCAATTTGAAGATGTCTCTGAACCTAAATATGGAAATTTTGAGGCTCAAGAATGAAATTTTGGACTTTCTGCAAGGTTCAATCTCAAAAAATGACCATTTTGCCCTTTATAGCTTTCGGAGAACTGAAATGTGCCGATTGAGGGCGATGTCAAGAAGGTGAGTGAAAATTTGGGGTGTTTACAGATGCCCCTCTTTGCTACTAAGCCGGCTTATAGTCGAGCTTAGTGGCAAAGAAAACACACCAAATTTGGGCTATATAAAAATGCCCCAGTTAGAAGGATCTGACTGGGTATGAAGAAATTAGCCCGAGGAAGATGGTAGATATGAAATGGAGAATAAAGAGAAAATAGATTTGCTCAGTGAGAGCGAAGTTCAGGTTTTTGCCCTTAACCTGGATGGGACAAAAAATGCTTCGTATGGAACGAAGCTCAGGTTTTGGCCCTTAACCTGATTGGGGATTGAAATATCTTATAGAAATGAGATTCAGGTTTGTACGCTTAACCTGATTGGGCAGAAAAATGGAATACCTCTTTGAATGAGGCTCAGGTTTATACCCTTATCCTGATCGGGCAGAAAATGGAATACCTCATCGCAGGAGGCTCAGGTTTATACCCTTATCCTGATCGGGCGGAAAATGGAATACCTCTTTGAATGAGGCTCAGGTTTGTGCCCTTATCCTGATTGGGTGGAAAATGAAATACCTCGTCAAAGGAGGCTCAGGTTTATACCCTTATCCTGATCGGGCGAAAAATGGAATACCTCTTTGAATGAGGCCCAGGTTTGTACCCTTATCCTGATCGGGCGGAAAATGGAATACCTCTTTGAATGAGGCTCAGGTTTGTGCCCTTATCCTGATTGGGTGGAAAATGAAATACCTCGTCAAAGGAGGCTCAGGTTTATACCCTTATCCTGATCGGGCGAAAAATGGAATACCTCTTTGAATGAGGCCCAGGTTTGTACCCTTATCCTGATCGGGTGGAAAATGGATTGGTATGATGGAACCTTCGGATTTTGCACAATAAATTCAACAGGGGTTTTGCAAAAAGAAGGAAAATGGGGTCCCTAAAGCTTGAAAAGGGGTTGATCTTGGGCGTCTCATTGCTGAGACTAAAATCAGCCTCTTGCGAGAAAATGATTGGTGGTTCGACCTCAAACCGAAATGGGACTGTCTATGGTTGGACAGTGGGGACACAGGGAAGTGTGCAAATCTGAGAGCTCGCTCTCAAAGAAGGGAAGGAATCAAGTCCTTAAGAGGGATTTAAAATTGGTGTCAGGATGTATCAAAAACGGACATCAAGCTTTCTCTTCACGTCAGGATAGCTAGAAAATATTGTCAAAATGTTGAGAATTTTGTTGTTGATTCAAAGTATTTGAAAATGTTGCACATTGTTGTAAAGATATTTTTTCTTTTCTACCCAAAGTATTACCTCCAAACGAGATTGACTTCGTAGAATCGAGATTTAAAATCCAAATTGCTTGTAATTGACCTTCTTCAAAGAAGCTATCAATTTCCTTGATATAAACAGAGAAGAGAATTTGATATTATGAAAGCAATCGATGAAAGGATATTGATAATAGAATTTCACAAATTTAAAGAAGATTCTTGATAAATGTGGCAGTTTGATATCCTGGGAGCTTCTCTCATGATAATCTTTCTGCACTCTTTTGGCTCTCTTGAGTTTTTTGCTACATTCTCCTTCATTTTGGAGATGTTCTGGCTTTTTCTCTCTTTCTTTTTCCTCTCTTGCTCTCTTTTGGGAAGGGTACGTCACAAACTCCTTCAACTTGGAGATGTTTCGATCCTTCTTTGACGATATTGGCTCTTGGGTTTAGAGATCTTTGGATGATAGCTAAAATTAAATATCTTTTAGGGATTGTCGGGAGGTTCATCGCATCTGCCTTCATCTCGACAGTGCTTTGGACTTTCCCTGGAAGGATCTGTCACAAACTCCGTCATCTTGGAGATGTTTCAAATCTTCTTTGGCCCCGGGGGTCTACTCGCTTAATTCGTCTTCATCTTGACGACAGGTGAGAGATCCCTTTTGCGGATATTTAATTGCAGCATGAGGAGACAGGGCTTGGATGAATTCTCTCTTTTTCTAGCTCTTAGGATATTTCCACTGCCTCATTTTCACAAGAATGGTCTTTAAAATGTGCCATTGACTGCGATCAATATCAATCATCTATAGCTTTGCAAAACATTGAATCTTCTTTTCTGACCATATCGAGGATTTATCCTTCATCCTTTTGGTTGGCCAATAGAAAGAATTTGGATTTTGAATCCTTCTTGTAAAAGCTTCACTCTCTTGGGAGTAATGCTGAAGGTGAAATAAGATAAATATTTATGCAATAAAAATTCTAAAATCAACAAATAATTTGATTGAAAATTGACAAAGTTTTCTCGAAATCCTCGGTGAAAGAGAGCATTTGATGTCCGGCTCCACACATCCGTGATGAAAATTATCCTCTCCTTTCCCCAAAGGAGGCGATTATCAGTTTACTGGGAACAATATCAGTTCAATTAAGAACGACCATCGATTCGCTGGGAACTATATCAGTTCAATTAAGAACAACCATCGCTGGGAATAATATCAGTTCAATGAAGAACGACCATCGGTTTATTTGGAACACTATCAGTTCAATGAAGAATGACTATCAGTTCGCTTGGAACACTATCAGTTCGATGAAGAACGACTATTAGTTCGCTTGAAACACTATCAGTTCAATGAAGAACTACTATCAGTTCGCTTGGAACACTATCAGTTCAATGAAGAACGACTATCAGTTCGCTTGGGAACACTATCAGTTCGATGAAGAACGACTATCAGTTCACTTGGGAACACTATCAGTTTGGATGGAACACTATCAGTTCAATGAAGAACAACTATCAGTTCACTTGGAACACTATCAGTTCGATGAAGAACGACTATCGGTTCACTGGGAACAATATCAGTTCGATTAAGAACAACTATCAGTTCGCTTGGAACACTATCAGTTCGATGAAGAACGAGGACCAATATAGAGAGTTGGATTGCTTCTATGAACGGTTTCAGGATTATCCCCTTATCCTGAACGGGGATGGAAATTGGATGACTTGGCGGTCGAAATTGAGAATTTTGGTAATTTGAAAATTGGAAATTGGATGACCCGGAAGTCGAAATTGAAGAATTATGGAAAATGATTCAGGTTTATCCCTTAACCTGAAGGGGAATGTTGATGTAAATTTAATGCAAATGAATATGATTAAATGCAAATTGATGCAAATGAATGCAGAATTAATGCAAATGAGTGCATATATATGCAAAATGAGAGATTGGTTTATCCTGCCTGCATACAGGATGTTTTGAGGTAAAGATAAATTTTCAAAAAAATGCCCCAATGTGACTGGAGAGGAAAATCTTGAATAAAAAAAGGATAATTGACAAGCTTCTTGACTAATATACGTCCTCAAGATCATTCCTCACAAGATAGACATTTTGAAAAGGAAGAAGAAGCAAATAAGATGGCGCCAAGCTATTGAAAAATTCGATGACTTTATTGATGCTTTAAAATCAAGGAAAGAGAATGGGATTACATTATTCTTTTTTGAAAAAGCAAAATGGGAAATGGGAAATTGTTGGCATTGTCATCTTCTGGAATGATTATAGAAAAAGCTTAGTCAGGATGACTAGTCCTCTTTTCCATCTTCAACGAGGAGCTTCTTGTCAATGCAGTCTTAAACAATGTTCTTAAGGACGAAGCAGTTTTCTGTATCATGCCCTACTGCTCGATGAAATTTGCAAAACTGTTCTTTGAATCTGCCCATAATTGCTGGAGGATCACTGGCTTTAGGCAACCGAACAAGGTCTTTCTCAAGCATATACTCGAGTATACTCTCGAGTGTCTGATCCAGAGGGGTGAATTCTCGATCAGTTCTCCAGTCCTTGCGCTTTGATTTTTCCTGATCTTTCTTTTGATGCTGAGGGCTGGATTGGAGAGGTTTATTACTGCTGATGTCCTTCCCTTTTTGCCTTTTGATTCTCTCCAAACTGTTGCCATGATCATTCTTGTTGCCCTTGCTGTTATTGAAAGATTTGGCCGCAAAAGTGAAGTGAGCCTTGTTTTTGGCATCTTGACTGTTTCTTGCAATGGTAAGGCCTTCATAGACTCCATTCTCTACTCCCATTTCGAGTTATTCAGCTCGTTCAATGAGTTCAACGAAAGACTTGGAGGGTGAGGTAGAGATTAATCCTCTCAGAGGTTGCGAAAAATTGTTGAGGATTAAGGATAAAGCATGCCTTTCTGATATAGGATCCCTTATTTTGTTGCAGGTCTCTCTCCATCTGCGAATGAAGTCCCTTGCCTTTTCATTTTCATTCTGCCTTAGATTGCAGAGATGGCTCAATGTTGGGAGTGCTTCAGTATTGAACAGAAATCGCTCAATGAATAGGTTGACCACCTTATCGAATTCTCGCAGCTCAATTGGATTGATATGCTCGGAGTATCACTTGGCGGCAGTGCCTTCTAAGCTACGAGGGAAACAGAGAAATAAGGCCCTATTGTCTCTCTTGAATTTGGAGCATTCGGCGAAGAACATGGCGAGGTGGGCTTTGGGATCACCAGAACCATCGAACTTGAAGAACTTGCAGGGCAGATTTTTCAGATCTTCGTCTCCTTCTAATCCATCATAAAAATCCTCGCTAGTGAAGACTTTCTTGCCCTTGTCGCGAGCTTGCAGGTCTTTAACAACTTTGGCCATTTCTTTGAACTGTGACTGCAGGGGCTCTTCTGCAACTTGATTCTTTGATTTGTGATTCCTCGTTTGTTTTCGACCCTGTTTCTGAAATGCCGGAGGCACCTCATATGCTTCATCGGTGTCTTCCTCTGATTCTGATTCATCTGAAATTTCCTCTGACTGAATTTGCTTCTTGGAGTTCTTCTTATCCTTGTGTCCATGGAACTTCTCTCTGAATGGGTTCTTTTCTGTACTGGTCCCAACCTGTTCACTCATCATTTTGGTCATCATTTTCTGGAACATGGCATACATCTGTGGGTCTATGCCATCCTCCCCTTGCTGCTGCTCTTGACTCTTCTCGGATCGCGGGGAGTCCATCTCTTCTTCTGAGGCCGACGAGTACTGAGATGTCGTTGTTCTTTTTCCTGATCTTGTTCGAACCATCAAATGTTGTGGATGCCCTCTGCAGGATGAAGTCTTGATTAGACTCTGAGGAAATTTTGGATTGAAAAAAAAATGATATGGTAGACAATTGGAAGAATATCCCATTTCTAGGGATGGAGTCGCCGCTAAAATCACGACAATTGTGTTGTCATTCTTTGTAAGAGAAATAACAACGGAAAATGTGCCTTGTTACCTAGGCGAGGTCGTCAACTACGAGGAAAACACCATTTTGAAGGAGAGAGATATCTTTTGGAAAAACACTCCGCAAATGGATTTAGAATAAGGAGAAGGCAAGTGGGTAAACAATTTCCACCGCAATAATCAAGGTATGCACGAGGAAAATAAGGTGAAGAATTTTTGCAAATAGACAAAAGAATTGAAAATTCAAGGAGAGAAACATATGATTTTGAAAAATTGCAGGCAGGATAAAAAAAATGCAGCTGGAAATTCGAGATCCAGTGGAACGGAAGAATGAAAAATCACCTGGAGTTTTGAAAGAAATTGGATATTTGGGAAAATCTTCCAAGGTTTGAGAAAATAAAGGAAAAGATGAGAATATGGGCATTTGAAAATATTTTAGGAAAATAGAGGTAATATAAGAACAATCACATCCTGCACAAACATTTATGCACATACAGCACTCCCTAAAAGGCTGACTCTAGATGCATTATTTTGAAAACAGCTGTAGGACCTTAATCCTAACTCTAGGTTCAGATCATCTTTGTCCAATCCAGTTATGCCGATATACCCGAACTGAAATCCGAGGTACGTAGCATATAATTTCAACTCCGGTTCTAAGGTAAGGTTTTCCAACATCCTTGAGCGCCTACCGATATACTTCGGACTGTGGCTCGCGGTACGTGGTAGGGGGTGTTAACCCAAATAGTTGGCCCATTTGTGAGGCTCTGTCCCGAACTAGGGTTCTGGAAGAGAGCCCAGCAACGTGAAGACCGGGTAATGATAGGTAATGGAGGTTTGAAAAAATGATCACATGCAAGAAATAGAGGGCTCTAAGACCTAGAGAGATAGATTTTGAAAACTTTGAAGGAGCATACATTGTTTGCATTCATATCCTAAATTGAGGAGAGTTGTGTTTAGACCTAAGTCTTTGTGAGCATGAAAATTTCTCCTCAATCTGGTCCTACCAAACCATGCCTAGTCTATATGCAGTCAATGTCAGCTAGGTCAGAATCTAGGCTCCTAGATTAGCATGATAGCAAAAGTAAAAAGCTGACATTTTGTGAACATAATTTCGATAATTGAACTAAGTGAAGCATAATTTAGGTCAGACGAGGACAGGTCCCATCACGGTCGCCAAACCTGTTATCGTCGCAAAATTTTTCCTGTCTTCCCTTCCTTGCGGAAGAGAGAGGGAAATGCTTTCGCGCTTCAAACTTGACCGGATTTTGGAAATTGTTTTGAAATACTCGCCTCCGTTTTGAAAATTGCGGGAAAATCCATGGGATGGGACTCGACCTGTCTGTACGAGGTTCGACCGTTCCTGCCGCCTTTAACAGGGGTAATCAAACCAAGGACTAAAATTGTGCTTAACTTAGTGAAATTATCGAAATTGTGTTCTATCCTAAATGCACATAGAATTCAGGCATGTGCTATGAGATTTGGTAAAATATAAGTTGGAAAACTATGATGTATGCTTAGAAAGTATTTGCAGTTGAAAAGCATTTCTCAGGAAAATATGAAAATTAATCTCTCAGGAAACTCAGGCGAAGAAGGTTTGAAAATCTCAGGAAAGTTTATAAAGACTTAGAAAATCTTGAAGAGATGAGAATTTCAAGAAAATCTTGAGAAAGTTAGATGAGAATCTCGGGAAAATCTTGAGAGAATTTATAAAGACTTAGAAAATCTTGAAGAAGTGAGGATCTCGAGAAAATCTTGAGAAAGTTTATAAGGACTTGGAAATCATGAAGAAATGAGAATCTCGAGAAAATCTTGAGAAATTTTATAAAGATCTGGAAAATCATGAAGATATGAGAATCTCAGGAAAATCTTGAGGAAATTTATCAGCTTTGAAAAATTATGAAGAAATGGGAATCTCAGGAAAATTTTGAGAGAGCTTAGAAAGACTTGGAAAACCATGAAGAAATAAGAATCTCAGGAAATTCTTAAGAAAGCTTAGAAAGACTTGAAAAACCATGAGGAAATAAGAATCTCAGGAAAATTTTGAGAAAGTTTATAAAGACTTAGAAAAATGAGAATCTCAGGAAAATTTTAAGAATTCTTGAGAAAATATAAACTTTTGAAAAGGAAAACACTTGTTGAGAAAATGCAGACTTTGAGAATTTTCTTAAGAAAATGATAGGAAATTTATAGGAAAGATTCATTGGAGAAGAAAATTTAGAACTTAGGAAATTGAAATCCTGAGAATCTTGTCTTTGAAATGTCTGAAAATCAACTTTGATTTTTGAGAAAAATGAGAAATTCCTTTTGAAAAGAATCTTAAGAAAATAACATTCCAAGGAAAATCATAGGAAAGCTTTGATTTGGAAAATCCAACTTTGAATATCATCATAGTTTCTTGAGAAATTGATTCCATGAAGTGAAAATCTTTTGAGAAAATCATGAGAAAAACGAATGATGCAGATGATTTGAATGAATGAGTGCACTTTTGAAAATATTTCTGAAAAATTTGTTGGAAAGGTGTGGATTAATCCAAAGTAAATCCTTCACATATTCTGACTGTGGCCATGAATATATTCACGGTTTATTTGAATTAATTCACAATATTTTGAAAACATTGGAAATATGAGGTGCATTTTCAAGATAGCCTAAGAGTGTAGGCTCAGTGTGACTGGTAGAAAGATGATGGATCTGGGTCTCGTCCATATTCCGACTAGGGCCGTAAATATGGACTCCACCGAGTTCATCAACTCTCTAAGAGTTGGTGTACGTGCCATTCGTGTTCATCCACGGTGAATTTTGAAAATTTAAGATTTATGCATCATAGAATCAGGATATTACTGAAATCAAACTATATGAGATGCGGCCTAATCTAAGCAGTAAAAGTAAATCTTATTCCAAAGTTTACATTGGATTGTTACATTGCATAACATAAAGTAAAAGAAAATTGAAATGGAGCCAAGGAATCAGCATCTTCTAGATTTTTTTGCAAAATGAGAGTTAGTACAAAATAAACAAGGAAATGGACATATATATATAATATATACAACGAAGAGACATATATATATATCAAAATGCTAGAATAGGTGTTAAATGTCATGTAACGATGGAAGTGTAACTATATGAGAAAATATATGGATGTTTATACATGGAAATAAGAGCATATGAAGATATATATATATATATATATATATATATATATATATATATATATATATATATATATATATATATATATATATAAGTATATATCTATGTATATATATATACATATATACGTATACATATAGGTAAATATATATATATATATATATATATATATATATATATATATAAATAAAATGAGAAAATATATGCACTAATGGAAATTCTACAAAATGGGTAAAATCAGAAATTACAGGTATATACAGTTTTTGTAGGTGATTTTGCACAACCGTATTTCCCAAATTACAACATATTTCGCAACAAAATCGGGTATAGAGCTTCTCTATATATCAATAAAGAAGCATGCAAAATATGGTTTATAGACAATGAATGGATATAAAAATATCCATCCGCGAACATGGCCGATTATCAAGAATGGGTACCTGCAGCAGAAGAAGGGACAGCTTAAAAAAATTGCTTACAAAGGGTTGATGGATTTCTCCTTTTTTAGATATCAATGAATAGTTATATCTACCAATCAACCTATGCAATAGATCCAAGGTATATCTTCTTGAGCACGCGCATATCGGCCAAACTTAGCCTTCAAAAGAAATGCTTCACTAAAAAAAAAAAAAAATTTCCATAGCTCCTTGAAACAGATTTTCAGCAACTTAAACAACTTTCTGTCAAGACAAGATAGAATGGCAGTAGCTATACCTATAAGATGGGTAATATCTAAGGATAACATGAGATGAGATTGACTATCAAGATAGTCCTTTCAACAGTATAATGAATCCATATTGTAAAATGAAATCATGGGAAACTCAGTGAACAAAAAAAATGTGCTGTGTGAAATTTCAGTGAATACCAAGGATTGGGAAACTAAGTGAACACAAAAAAAAAAGAATATGCTGTGTAAAATTTCAATGAATACAAAGAATGGGAAACTAAATGAATACAAAAAAAAGGAATATGCTGTAGGTGATAAAACATATATTTTACAAGCATTACTAGGTAGGCTGCATGTTACTAAGAGGTCAAATGTTCAAAGATAATCAACTATATCAGAGAAAAGTAATTCATCACTAGGAGAATAACAAATAGATGAATATCTTAAGACAATCCATCTTTTGATTACAACAAGCTAAGTTATCATAAGATCTACAGTAGCAGTTACTGAAAAAGTTGGTGAAGAATGTAAATATAGGAGAGATGCTTCTTATGCTGAAAATGAATCTTCAAATGGCCCTTCATCTTTCATCAAAATCCCACTAACATTATGCAACCAGATTTTATTTTTAACAACTCAGAACAGACATACGTTACCTGTATATCCCCTGTTTCAGACACCCTGCAGAAAACGGATTGGGGGTCAACTTTTGCAGCCTGGCTGAAAGGAATGTACAGCAGTTTTGCAAAGCTTCTGCTGGTGGAGCTGAAGAAAGGGGAACTTCCTGTTGGTCCTCTGCTGGCTGGAGTGAAGGTGTATGGTATTCAATCGGCTGGTGAGCTAATAAAAAAAAAAATCCGCTGGATTGAATGAAGATGGGGAGCAGCAGTTGCTGGAGGTGGCTGGTTCTTCTGCTGGACTGAAATGGGTGGGTAAACGTTGCTGTGGCTGAAGCACCTTCGTTGCTGGATGGTTGGGGAAGATGCAGAAAACGTTGGCTGGAGTGAAGGTGGCTGGGCTGAAGCGTAGGTGATCTTCAGCTGCTGTTGGAGGTGAAAAAAGGGCTGAGCAGCCGTTGGATGGACAGCCTCACGTTTTGAAAAGAAGAGTCCTCCTTCCTTCGGCCAGGCTTCCCCTCTTCTCTTCGGCTGATATGAAAAAAAATCGCTCCACACCTTGGTCAATTCCCCTCTTTGAATCCCCTCCCCTAAAATAAAAAAGAAAACCTCTTTTAATCGGCCAGCCCCTCCTCCGTGAGTGCCTCCTCCTTTAAAACTTTTCCCTCTCTCCAAAAGAAAACGCAGGTCCGTTATTATTTTTTTGAAAATTTTTCAAATTGGACTTCAATGCTACCGTTTTCAAAAGGGCATCTTTTGATTTTTTTCAAATTTTGGTTTTATTTCCCTAAGTTTTAGGTAAAAATAAAAATTTTTCCTTAGGGAAATTCGGCTTTGCTATTAAGGCTGCCTCTTTCTAAAGTTTTTTTTATTAAAACAAAATAAAAAAAAATAAAATAAAAAGGAGACAAATGAGAGGCTTTTATGGAAATGCCACCTCAATCCACTTTTAAAATCCTTTTGAAAATAAAGCTTTATTTTGTTTTGTAAAATCTTTTATTTTCAAATAGGGTGCCACATGTGTTTGGGCCCGCTAACTACACAAAATAAATAAATAACTATTGAGAAAAATTCGCAAATTGGTATGAACTTCGGGTGGGTCCCGCTTGAGAATAAACAACTTACCTGAGAGTCTGAGTATGATGCTAGTTCAAAGGCGGGTCCCGCTCCATTTATTTAAAAATACGAGATAAAACATTATTTATTTTCAAGAATTTGGGAAAAATTGGGTTTTCAGGGCAAAAATATGGATAAATGTAAAAAAAATTGTAAAGAGATTTAAAATCCTTTTTTGCAAAAAGTTTTGAGATAAAATCCTTAAAATCAATATCCAAATATCCAGATTGTTTTTCTTGAGAAAAATTTTTGTAATTCAAAGTCTTGGGTGTAAAATGGGAAAGATTGGCAATTTTGAAAACCCAGGGTTTTAAAAATCAATTTTGAAAAGTTTAAAAATCAAATCTGGATGAACAATTTTGAAAATCATGAGTTCTGGATCTCAAACTGACATGCTATGCAGTGAAATGATGCAATGCTATGCACAGACATGTTCTATGAAATGTCACTCTGAGCTCGAACTTGGAAATTCTAACTTTTTGTCCAGAAAGATGATTTTGAAATTTTGCAATTTGAAGATGTCTCTGAACCTAAATATGGAAATTTTGAGGCTCAAGAATGAAATTTTGGACTTTCTGCAAGGTTCAATCTCAGAAAATGACCATTTTGCCGTTTATTGCTTTCGGAGAACTGAAATGTGCCGATTGAGGGCGATGTCAAGAAGGTGAGTGAAAATTTGGGGTGTTTACAAGCATTTCCACCAACATTTGAACATCTGCCCCAGTCATTTGCATTTTTCCTGATATCTGATGGGTTCAATTACACTCTGGCACTCACATCATTTTTATAAGATGAGCTAGATTCTAGATTTACTGCATATTATAATATTAGTATGCCTTAATGTCAGCGTTCCATGTAATACAACTAAATTCTATCCTGTTAGGTTTAATCTTCAAATTTTATATCACACATGTTAGCACTTACATACAGATTTTTTTTTTTAAGTTCAGTCGCATACTGCATCTGGCATGTATTATTCTTGCGCAGCTTTGTCAATATCTCCATATAACTCTCTGATCAGTGGAATAGCTGATGATTCGAGGAAATTAATATGCCCCATGAAACTTTGGGAGTTAAGGAAGTAGGTCATTAAAAAAATTTGATGGAGATATGCTCGTGAGCTCGTGACCTCAATTGCAGGATATGCCTTCTTTGTCGTTCACAATATAAGGCCACTAAGGGACAATGCCATTTGGAAACTTCCTCTGTTGCTTGAATCTTTTTGCAAAATTTTCAGTAGATATTGGCAAAGGTTATTTCTGAAGACTGTGCTTTAGGAGGTGACTCTGTGAAATCAAAAGGGGTGCCACTTTCGTGAATACCCTGCTGTCAGAGCTTGTCCAAGCAAGTTTGATGTATCCTGTGGAGTCAAATTCGCCTTAATTTTGCAGTCCCGGAACGACCACCTCAATGATCTGTGGCAGCAGCCGGTTCATAACCAATAATTAGTGGTCGCATGTCCCGATCCATAACTGATACGTCCTCAATTTTTCTTACAGGGGCAATCACACTGTCATACTCGGTGTCCTCTCATCTACAGACTGCCTAGTCGTTTGAAGTGAGTTTGATCATCAGTGTCATCATCTTCCAGTAAGTGGCCACTGTCTGGAATTTCAGTTAGCAGTATATTGATTTAAGTATTGCCCATTGAGAGTCAAAATAAGTCATCAAGCTCTAGACTAACCAAGGTGTTATCTTCTGAAATTTGAAATAATTCTGCATATCATCGATCTTGCAAAATTAATGAACAGTAGAACATCTGAATGTAGTGTTGCTCGGATACTAGTGGATCACCTTTATCTTTGGCAAATGCTTTCTTTCTTCTTTTTTTTTTTCCACTGATCGTTGCATTATCAGGTTAGTTCAATGCTTAATCTCTGAATGATAGGATGCTGATTCTGGATCGGATGTTTTTTTTTTTTCCCCAAATAATTGCAGTCGCCAGACTGATCAGATACTAAACTAGTTAACATATTTTGCTTTTCTATGATGGTCAGTGAGTTAACATGTCTATAGCGAAACCTGAAATTATAGAATGTGTTAACGATGGGGCGCCGGTACTGACTAAATAGTCTCTGCTTAATAATCATGTTGGGTAGGTGTTAAATCTAACCTCAGCAAATGCCTTTCTTTAGTAACAGTCTGTATTGGCATGTTATCAATCTTTGTTAGCCCGACGTGTTGGAAGTAGGGATCATGAATAGTGGTATAGGTAAATAGTGAGATTTGTGGAATAAATAAATCACAGTAAAGGGGAACATTAGAGGTGTGTCAAGTAAGACTATCATAAGCTGGGTGGGACAAATCAGTGAACATTTGCTTTTTGATCCGATCTCCTTATCTGTTATGGTTCAAATCAATGAACCCCCAAATTGATAAATTCCAAAGTGAATCCCATCAATTGATCTGCTGCACCCTGCTATGTATATTGATGTTGGGGATCTGATATAGTGTCGATCCCCTTTTGACCAGTAACCCAGTTCATTTGTAGCTGAATGTCGTCATTCTTTAAAAATACAAGTTCAGAGTTCATTAATGAAGTGGTACCGAAGTGTCAAACAGTATCATTATAAAAATGATCTCCATTTATAAACTGAAGACAGTCATACACGCATTATAACATTGGTTTCTTGTCTAAAGTTTAAGATGATTCACATACATCTCCAATATATAAATTCTCATTCCTTAAACATAAGGTATTGAATCAATATAGGCTATCTACACAAGCACTTCGTCATTCATGATATCTTCTCTATATTCTTGTACTAAATGTGTGTTTTGCAGGAAATGCATAGAGATGACTATTTCCGTTTTAGAATTAGAAATCCTTATGATTTTAAATTCAATAATGTAATAGTTAGAATATAATAAAAGATTTCCATTTCCTGCACTAGTATAGAATGAATGAGCATTGTAAACATCATGAATTGCTTGTTTTCATGCATTTTTTTTCTCAAAATCTCACATTGGTGAAGCACGAATGGCACGTGCACCATTTCGTAAGAGGTAAATTAATCCTAAGTTGATGATCCATATTAATGGCCATAGTCAGGGTGTGGACAAAACTTAGGATTTTTATCTTTTACGAAATAACACCGGATCCACACTGGATCCGTTTTCAAAATTCATCATATTTTCCTTAAATATTTCCTTCTTTTATCAGAATTTAACTTAAAATTAATTCAAAATATATACCAATGGCCATAGTCAGGGTATATTGAGAATTAATTTCATTTTAAATTCTATAAAAGCACCAAATGTGTTTTATTCTTCACTTGAATCTAAATATAGATTATTATATAATACATCCAGTGACCATAGTCAAGGATGTATTATATCTTCAATCTTATTTTAATTCATCTAAAGAATGAAATAACTTTTCAAATCCAATTCAAATTCTTTAAATTCATTCATCATTTAGGGTAGAACTACATCATATTTTCAAAATTCCTTTTTCAAAACTCCAAGTGATATTAATATCTTCTTCAATCAATCCTCAATTCTTGTAAAATCCTATTCATCTTCTCATTTTCAATTTTATTTTATCTTCAAAACTCAAAGTTCAAGTTAAAATTTCAAATTCATTTTACATTCAAAAATTTCCAAATCAGATTTCAAAGTTCAATTTGACTTTGAAATTCCAAATTCATTTTATATTTAAAACTCCAATCAAATTCAAAGTTCAATTTAACTTCGAAATTCTTGATTCAAAGCTTCAATTTCAAAGTCCAATTTGACTTTGGAAATTCAAAATCATCTTATATTCAAACTTCAAATTTCCAACTCAATTCAAAATTCAATTTCAAAGTTCAATTTAACTTTGAAGTTATCTTCTGACTTCAAAATCAAGTTCACCCCCTTTATCTTCAATCAAGGTTTGGATTTGAATCCCAAAACTTAAATTTTGGGTTTCTAAAAACCCAGATCCATCTTTAAAGGTTCTATTTGGACTTTTCATAACCCAAGTCCAAAGTTAAATCCTAACCTCAACTTGGATCCAGATTTCCAAGTATCAACTCAATTCCCCTTTTAGAATCTCAGATTACGGATCCAAATTCCATTCTAGGATCCAAAACCCAATCCTACACTGGATCTCAGATTACAGATCCAAATTCTATTCTAGGATCCAGAATCCAATCACCTCGGATCTTAGACTTCAGATCCAAATCCATCTCAGGATCCAGAGTCCAACTCTACATTGGATCTCAGACTTCAGATCCAAACCTATTTTAGGATCCAGAACTCAACTTCCACTTTGGATCTTAGATTTCAGGTTTAAATCCACTTTAGGGTCCAGAATCCAATTTCACTTTGGATCTCAGACTTCAGGTCTAAACTCCATTTTAGGATCCAGAATCCAATTTTACTTTGGATCTTAGATTCCAAAATCCAAATTCATTTTAAGATCCAATTTCATTCCCAATTCTAGATTTCAAACCCAAAGCCCTTTCCAGATCTCATTTGAACTTCCTAAATCCACTTCTATTCTTAAATACCATTTAATTTTCTCAGATCCATTCTAAATTTCAAACTTCAAAATCTAAATCCGATTCCGTCTCAAGTATTCATTCCCTTTCCTAAATTCACAGTTCAAATTCAAAGTCCATTTCTGACTTTGAAACTTCATTTCCTTTCATTTCAAAGCTTCAAGTCATTCTTTCTCATTTATTCTTCCAATCCTGATTTACTTCAAAAACTTAGAACTCCTCTCATCTATCTCAAGTTCTAAGTTAGATTAAAACATTTCTTCACTCCTTTACCAAGCTCATCTCAGAATACTTGGAAATTTCTAAATCAATTTTCAAAAGAGCATACATCCTTGCATCACACAAGCATGATTCTTTGTGCATTTAGAGTTAGAATAAATTCTTAGATTATATTTAGGCAAAGCAAAAGGCATAGATTTGATCCTCGGTTCGATTACCCCTGGTAAAGGCGCTAGGAACGGTCGAACCTCGTACCGACGAGCGAATCCCGTCTCTCCATTTTCCCGCAATATTTTAAAAAACGGAGGCGAGTTAAATTTCTAAATGTTTTCAAATTAAGGTCAAGTGAGACCGCGCAAAATAGTTCCTCTTCTCTCTTTATTTCTTTCTTTTCTCCTCTCTTTCTCTTTTCTTTCTTTTATTCTTCTCCCTTCAAAAAAGGAGGAAAATAGAGGTTAGAAAAGGAAAAGAGAAGGAAGAGAGAGAAACCACAAGAGAGGAAAAATTTTGCGATGATCACAAGCACATATGCGCATGATAAAATCATATATACAGTTTTTTTTACTGTCTTAGAACACATATGAGCATGATATAATCACATATATAGTTTTTTACTTGTCTTAGAATACATATGAGCAAGATAGAATTACATATAAAGTTTTTTGACTACCTTAGAGCACATATGAGAATGATAGAATCACATATAAAGTTTTTTGACTGCCTTAAAACACATATGAGAATGATATAATCACATATACAGTTTGTTGCCTACCTTAGAACACATATGAGCATGGTAGAATCACATATACACTTTTTTTACTGTCTTTCAACACATATGAGTATAATAGAATCACATATATAATTTTTTTACCGCCTTAGAACACATATGAGCATGGTAGAATCACATATATAGTTTTTTGACTGCCTTATAGCACATATGAGCATGGTAGAATCACAAATACAGTTTTTTGACTACCTTAGAGCACATATGAGCATGATATAATCACATATACATTTTTTGACTGCCTTAGAGCATATATGAGCATGATAGAATCACATATACAGTTTTTTTCACTGCCTAAAAAGACATATGAGAATGATATAATCACATATACAGTTTTTTGTATGCCTTAGAACACATATGAGCATGATAGAATCACATAATAAAGTTTTTTGACTGCCTTAGAGCACATATGAGCATGATAGAATCAGATATAAAGTTTTTTTGACTGCCATAGAACACATATGAGCATCATATAATCACATATACAGTTTTTTGTCTGCCTTAGAACACATATGATCATGATAGAATCACACATATAGTTTTTTTACTGCCTTAGAGCACATATGAGCATGATAGAATCACATATACAGTTTTTTTGACTGCCTTAGAACACATATGAGCATGACATAATCACATATACAGTTTTTTGCTTGCCTTAGAACACATATGAGCATGATAGAATCACATATAAAGTTTTTTTACTGCCTTAGAGCACATATGAGCATGATAAAATCGCATATAAAGTTTTTTTGACTGCTTTAGAATACATATGAGCATGATATAATCACATAAATTGTTTTTTGCCTGTCTTAGAACACATATGAGCATGATAGAATCACATATACAGTTTTTTAACTGCCTTAGAGCACATATGAGCATGATAGAATCTCATATATAGTTTTTTTTTACTGCCCTAGAACACATATGAGCATGATATAATCACATATACAATTTTTTTTTTGCCTTAGAACACATATCCGCATGGTAGAATCACATATAAAGTTTTTTGACTACCTTAGAACACATATAAGCATGATAGAATCACATATAAAGTTTTTTTGACTGCCTTAGAACACATATGAGCATGATATAATCACATATACAATCTTTTTGCCTGCCTTAGAATACATATGAGCATGATAGAATCACATATACAGTTCTTTAGTGCCTTAGAATACATATGAGCACGACGTAATCACATATACAGTTTTTTACTGCCTTAGAACACATATGAGCATGGTAGAATCACATATACAGTTTTTTTACGACCTTAGAACACATATGAGCATGGTAGAATTACATATATAATTTTTTAACTGCCTTAGAGCAAATATGAGCATCATATAATCACATATACAGTTTTTTGACTGTCTTAGAACACATATGAGCATGATAGAATCACATATACAGTTTTTTGACTGTCTTAGAGCACATATGAGCATGATAGAATCACATATACAGTTTTTTTTACTGCCTTAGAACACCTATGAGCATGATATAATCATATATACAATTTTTTTCCTGCCTTGGAACACATATGAAGATGATAGAATCACATAGAAAGTTTTTTTCCTGCCTTAGAGCACATATGAGCATGATAGAATCACATATAAAGTTTTTTTGACTGCCTTAAAACACATATGACATGATATAATCACATATACAGTTTTTTGCCTGCCTTAGAACACATATGAGCATGAAAGAATCACATATACCATTTTTTGACTGCCTTAGAGCACATATGAGCATGATAGAATCACATATACAGTTTTTTTGACTGCCTTAGAACACAAATGAGCATGATATAATCACTTCTACAGTTTTTGCTTGCCTTAGAACAGATATGAGCATGATAGAATCACATATAAAGTTTTTTGACCGCCTTAGAGCACATATGAGCATGATAGAATCACATATAAAGTTTTTTTGCCTGCCTTAGAACACTTATGTGCATGATAGAATCACATATACAATTTTTTTCCTGCCTTAGAACATATATGAGCATGATAGAATCACATATATAGTTTTCTAACTGCCTTAGAGCACATATGAGCATGATAGAATTACATATATAATTTTTTGATTATCTTAGAACACATATGAGCATGATATAATCACATATGCAATTTTTTGCCTGGCTTAAAAGACATATGAGCATGATAGAATCACATCTAAAGTTTTTTGACTGCCTTAGAGCACATATGATCATGATAGAATCACATATAAAGTTTTTTGGACTGCCTTAGAACACATATGAGCATAATATAATCACATATACAGTTTTTTGCCTACCTTAGAACACATATGAGCATGATAGAATCACATATACAGTTTTTTTACTACCTTTGAACACATATGAGCATGGTAGAATCACATATACGGTTTTTTGACTGCCTTATTGCACATTTGAGCATGGTAGAATCACATATATAATTTTTTAGCTGTCTTAGAGCACATATGAGCATGATATAATCACATATACAGTTTTTTGCCTGCCTTAGAACACATATGAGCATGATAGAATCACATATAAAGTTTTTTTACTGCCTTAGAGCACATATGAACATGATAGAATCACATATAAAATTTTTTAGACTGCCTTAGATCATATATGAGCATGATATAATCACATATACAGTTCTTTAGTGCCTTAGAATACATATGAGCACGACGTAATCACATATACAGTTTTTTACTGCCTTAGAACACATATGAGCATGGTAGAATCACATATACAGTTTTTTTACGACCTTAGAACACATATGAGCATGGTAGAATTACATATATAATTTTTTAACTGCCTTAGAGCAAATATGAGCATCATATAATCACATATACAGTTTTTTGACTGTCTTAGAACACATATGAGCATGATAGAATCACATATACAGTTTTTTGACTGTCTTAGAGCACATATGAGCATGATAGAATCACATATACAGTTTTTTTTACTGCCTTAGAACACCTATGAGCATGATATAATCATATATACAATTTTTTTCCTGCCTTGGAACACATATGAAGATGATAGAATCACATAGAAAGTTTTTTTCCTGCCTTAGAGCACATATGAGCATGATAGAATCACATATAAAGTTTTTTTGACTGCCTTAAAACACATATGACATGATATAATCACATATACAGTTTTTTGCCTGCCTTAGAACACATATGAGCATGAAAGAATCACATATACCATTTTTTGACTGCCTTAGAGCACATATGAGCATGATAGAATCACATATACAGTTTTTTTGACTGCCTTAGAACACAAATGAGCATGATATAATCACTTCTACAGTTTTTGCTTGCCTTAGAACAGATATGAGCATGATAGAATCACATATAAAGTTTTTTGACCGCCTTAGAGCACATATGAGCATGATAGAATCACATATAAAGTTTTTTTGCCTGCCTTAGAACACTTATGTGCATGATAGAATCACATATACAATTTTTTTCCTGCCTTAGAACATATATGAGCATGATAGAATCACATATATAGTTTTCTAACTGCCTTAGAGCACATATGAGCATGATAGAATTACATATATAATTTTTTGATTATCTTAGAACACATATGAGCATGATATAATCACATATGCAATTTTTTGCCTGGCTTAAAAGACATATGAGCATGATAGAATCACATCTAAAGTTTTTTGACTGCCTTAGAGCACATATGATCATGATAGAATCACATATAAAGTTTTTTGGACTGCCTTAGAACACATATGAGCATAATATAATCACATATACAGTTTTTTGCCTACCTTAGAACACATATGAGCATGATAGAATCACATATACAGTTTTTTTACTACCTTTGAACACATATGAGCATGGTAGAATCACATATACGGTTTTTTGACTGCCTTATTGCACATTTGAGCATGGTAGAATCACATATATAATTTTTTAGCTGTCTTAGAGCACATATGAGCATGATATAATCACATATACAGTTTTTTGCCTGCCTTAGAACACATATGAGCATGATAGAATCACATATAAAGTTTTTTTACTGCCTTAGAGCACATATGAACATGATAGAATCACATATAAAATTTTTTAGACTGCCTTAGATCATATATGAGCATGATATAATCACATATACAGTTTTTTTTCTGCCTTAGAACACATGAACGTGATAGAATCACATATAGAGTTTTTGACTGCCTTAGAACACATATGAGCATGATCGAATCACATATACAGTTTTTTTTACTGCCTTAGAACACATATAAGCATGATATAATCAAATATACAGTTTTTTGCCTGCCTTAGAACACATATGAGCATGATAGAATCACATATAGAGTTTTTTGACTACCTTAGAGCACATATGAGCTTGATAGAATCACATATAAAGTTTTTTTTAACTACCTTAGAACACATATGAGCATGATATAATCACATATACAGTCTTTTGCCTGCCTTAGAACACATATGAGCATGATAGAATCATATATACAACTTTTTTACAGCCTTTGAACACATATGAGCACCATAGAATCACATATACAATTTTTTTACTGAATTAGAACACATATGAGCATGGTAGAATCACATATACAGTTTTTTGCCTGCCTTACAGCACATATGAGCATGGTAGAATCACATAAACAATTTTTTGACTGCCTTAGAGCACATATGAGCATGATATAATCACATATATAGTTTTTTGTCTGCCTTAGAACACATATGAGTATGATAGAATCACATATATAATTTTTTGACTGCCTTATAACACATATGAATATGATATAATCACATATATTGTTTTTTGGACTGCCTTAGAACACGTATGAGCATGATATAATCATATATACAGTTTTTTGCTTGTCTTAGAACACATATGAGCATGATAGAATCACTTATAAAGTTTTTTTACTGTCTTAGAGCACATATGAGCATGATAGAATCACATATAAAATTTTTTTGACTACCTTAGAACATACTTGTGTATGATATAATAACATATACAACTTTTTGCCTACCTTAGAACACATATGAGCTTGATAGAATCACATATACAGTTTTTTGATTGCCTTAAACCACATATAAGCATGGTAGAATGACATATATAGTTCTTTTAACTGCCTTAGAACACATATGAGCATGGTAGAATCACATATACAGTTTTTTGCCTTCCTTAGAACACATATGGGCATGATAGAATCAAATATAAAGTTTTTTGACTGCTTTAAAGCACATATGAGCATGATAGAATCACATATACATTTTTTTGACTGCCTTAGAACACATATGAGCATGATATAATCACATATACATTTTTTTGCCTGTTTTATAACACATATGAGCATAATAGAATCACATATAAAGTTTTTTTACTACCTTAGAACACATATGAGCATGGTAGAATCACATATACAGTTTTTTTATTGCCTTAAAGCACATATGAGCATGGTAGAATCACATATAAAGTTTTTTTACTGCCTTTAGAACACATGTGAGCATGATTGAATCACATATAAAGTTTTTTAACTGTCTTAGAATACATATAATTATGATATAATCACATATACAGTTTTTTGCCTGCCTTAGAACACATATGAACATGATAGAATCACATATATAATTTTTTTACTGCCTTAGAGCACATATATATGAGTATGATACAATCATAAAAGCAGTTTTTTTACTGTCTTTAGAACACATATGAGCATGATTGAATCACATATAAAGTTTTTTTACTGTCTTAGAATACATATGAGCATAGTAGAATCACATATACATTTTTTTGACTACCTTAAAGCATATATGAGCATGATTGAATCACATTTTAGTTTTTTTTACTACCTTAAGATCATATATGAGCATGATAGAATTATATATATAGTTTGTTGGACAGGCTTAGAATACATATGAACATGATAGAATCACATATACAGTTTTTTTACTGCCTTAGAACACATATGAGCATGATAGAATCACATATAGAGTATAATTTGTTTCAGCATATTTTATTTATCAATAATGACCATTCTTTTCTAGTGTAGGCTGCTGGCGATAATCAGCGTAGTGGAGCTGAAGGGACAGATCAAGACAATGAACAAGAGGACGCACAAAATCTTGGCGATGATTAGATTCATGTGTTGAATTTGTTCTACCTTCTTTTTGTTTTAAAAATGTAAATGTTGAATTCTAAATAATTAGAACTTGCGAATTTTACAGTAGATCGATGAATTGTTTTAGTTTTCTTTTATATGTATTTTGATCTGTACTTTGTTTTTGATTCACAGGAAATATAAATTGTACAAAAAATATAAATTGTATAGGAAATATAAATTGTGTCACGAGATTTTTTTTCTCGATATTTAATTTTCAAGTATATTTTTTAATTTTTTTCCTTGTTTACGACGAATATATCTATCGCTAATTAATATTAGCGTTGAATGTAGCGACAGATGAGCAACGACTATAAATATGTTGCAACACCAAAATCGTCGTAAAGTAACAACGTCCTTGCGATGGATGTTGGCATTCGTTATTCCATCGCAACTTAGCGACAGAACTGGCGACAGATACATTCTGTCGCTACTTAGCGATGGAATGTGCGACAAATATATTCCGTTGCTATTTAGTTTCAAAAAATTTGTGATGGAAGCGATCTGTCACTAATCCGACGCTAATCAGTCGCTAAATAGCTTAGCGACGGATTAACGTCGAATTAGCGACAAATTGTGGTCATCGCTAATCCATAAGTTTATTATTACCCTCGTTGATCCGATAATCAATATAGCGAAACTCAAAATTTTTAGGGGTTTCGCAATCTGCAATGAACCATAACAAAGTCAAAAATTCAAACACTTGGTGTGCGAATGCAAACACCAAGAAACAAAAAAACTGTAGAACAAGGTGGGTTTAGTTGGGCGTTTTCCTCGCTGTCGAACGCCTCTACAACTGCTTGTAAAATGAGGTGGTGACTAGAAGCTTCTCCATGATAAAATCAACAACCAAAGAGAATTTTAGAAATCAAATTTTTTTGCTCAAACCAATTTCTTCAAAAAAACCCAATCGATTCGAACAACTTGGTCGGCTAAGTTGTCTTAAATGGTAGGGCGTGAATCACGAGGTCTGCACACGGTCCCACACTCCCCTTTCATTATTGTATGCCTTCCAAAATGCAGCAACCCCTCTCCTTGATGATCAGTTTTGGTGAAAACCCAAAACCTATGAATGTCAATGGAGGGCTGAAACATTGTTGTAGCCAAGAAATTCCAACGCGAATCTAAGGGGTTTGGCTAAGATGAGAGATAGAGAAGAAATAGGTTTTCTTCTCAAAAACCCAAGAAAGGAAATGAAGGAATGGGGGTGTCAACCTTGTATTTGAGAGATAAAGAGGAAATAAAGGTGGTTCGGTGCCCTAGTGGTCCCCACCTAGTCCATGTTTAAACCCAATGTGCACCTATTTCAAACTGGCTCTAATTCAGATCTGTTTTGCCTTAGAACCCTATATTGGATCAACCCTATATGTGCACCTATATTGTGTTTAATTAAATACTAAAAATAAAATTTAAAATTGTATATCTTATGTATATTATTTCAAGATTAATATGATTCTCTTTAATTATTAAAAGCCCTTAAAAATTCTAGCTTTGGATCAACCCATTTGGGTCCAAACCCATATTGACTATGGGTCCATATAAAAATTCAATTCTTTTACTAAACCAAATCTTAGGTTTTGCTAAAACAAAATACACCATCTAATCTTTAAATAAATTATTGGTTTAGCAACTCCTTAATTATTAACTATATTAGATTAACATATCCACTTAAATTATCTTTGACCAAAATGCCCTTTTAATAGAATTTCTTTCATAAGCTATAAAAAATACATCTAGTTAAACTCAAAACACTTTGAAAACATCTTGATAAGTCATATACACATTAAAATATATGGTTTTAAATATAAATTAAATACTTTTAATAGCTAATTATTTGAAATAGTTCTAAAAATGCCTTTATGCCTTTATTGGTCAGAAATAAGTAAACGAACATGTAATATACCAATAAATGAAATTAAAAAGCCAAAAACACATTTATAACTTGAACATAAAAATGTTTTTCTTTATTTTTTTATATTCCTAAAACATTACAGGTTTTACGTTAGGGCCTCTGACATGGTGAACGACTCTAGGGTTTTAGATCAGAGGCTAGAGGACTCTAGGCAGATGCTCAGGTTTGTCGATAAGTTTGAGTGGAGATTCGAGGACAAGGTGGTCCACTATCGAACCATGAGCATCGAGCTCCAGATGCAGTGGCTCGAGACATGGTGACCGTGAGCTTAAACGATGAGTTCGCCTTTGTTGTCAAGGATGATTTGGAGCTCTCGCCAGTCTACTACAGGTACCTCACGTGGCTGAGAGCTACTTACTATTATGATCTATCAAATTTCAATCCTTTGATCTATGATGCATCCATGCAACGCCCAAGGTTTGGTGCCAGTGAGCACATATTTTGTTTTCTCCTTGCCTTTTTATTTTTTGATATTCAATTTTTACAATTATCAGTTCATTCATTACAAACTTTTACTTTAACAACTAGAGATTTAGTTGAAGAAAATTTTTATTTAGTTATTCATATGATTCAATTACATTTTTTTGTTTAGTCAAATTTGTTTACTCGCTTTGTGATTTGTTTGTTAAGAAAATGCTACTTTGATAATTCAATCAACAATATTGTTCCTCATCTTTTGTCATGGTGTTACCATGTGAGTTTTCTTGGATTCTTCATTTTAGGCACAATTTATTGAGTAAATGCATGCTATATTAGATTTCTGTTTTCAAGTATGATTTCAATTTTATGGGTTTTGTATTTTAATTACTAATTTTGTAAATTATTTAGTGAATACTTGCTAAATCTATTTTTTTATGTATGATTTAAATTTTAGGGGTTTTATATTTTAATCTATATTTTGTTATTTATTGAGTGAATGCATGCTAAATCTGATTTTTTTCTAAGTATGATCTAGATTTTAGGGGTTTTGAATTTTAACCCATATTTTTATAATTTCTTGAGTAAATCATGTCAAATCTGATTTTTTTTCTCATGCATGATTAATATTTTAGGAATTTTGTATTTTAGTTGCTAATTTTATAATTTATTAAGTAAAATCATGCTAAATCTTATTTTTTCAAATATGATTTAGATTTTAAGTGTTTTTCATTTTAATATATATTTTTGTAATTTCTTGAGTAAAGCATGCCAAATCAGATTTTTTTCTATAATTAAGATTTTAGAGATTTTGTATTTTATTTGCTAATTTTATATTGAGTGAAATCATGCTAAATCGGATTTTTTTTAAGTATGATTTAGATTTTAAGTGTTTTTTTTTTCAATCCATATTTTTGTAATTTCTTGAGTAATTCATGGAAAATATGATTTTTTTCTCATATATGATTAAGATTTTTTGGATTATGTTTTATTGTTGCTGATTTTATAATTTATTGTGTGAAATCATGCTAAATCTGATTTTTTTTCTTATGTATGCTTTAGATTTTAGAGGTTTTGCATTTTAAGTATGATTTATGATTTTTCAAGTTTTTTATTTTAAGGATTTTTCATTTTTGTATGATATTTTTTAAGTATGCTTTATGAATTTTCATGTTTTTTATAAATTCGAGATCTAAATTATTAGTATAATTTTTTATATCACTTTTAGTATACTACTATATTATAGTATACATTTTTTCTATTAGCCACTTTTACTAGCTAGTGCACTTTTTTAGTGTGCCTGATGCTATTTTAGCACTAGTAAAAGCATTTTTCTAGCTCTATTTCAGTGCCAAAAATGATTTTTTCTTTTTCTGGAGCTATTTTAGAGCCAGTAAAAACCATTTACTAGTGCTATCCATTAGCGCTAGTAAATGTTTTACCAGCAATACTTTTCTGGCGCTACGTTAGTGCAAGTAAAGGTCTTTAATTACTGGTGCTAATTTAATGGCAGTAAAGATCTGAATTCTTGTAGTGGGTCTTAGGTACTAATTTAAAAAATATTATTTTAGGTGTTTGCTAGATATGAACAATTAGATGTGTTTATAAGTTTTGTTTCAAATTAATTTGATATAAAAATATGAATATTTTATCATCAAATTTCAGTACAATAATATCAACCATTGATATTTTCCTCTTTAAAATACACATCTGAGTACAAATATGCTTAATCAAAAATATGTTTTCTATTGAATAAGAAACGATAAACACATCTAACGGTTCAAATTTAACATAAAACACCAAAAACTATGATTTTTGGAAGATCCTAGTGGTGACCTAATGTATAAGGGGGGCAACACAATCCCCATTCTCATATATGTGTGTGTGGTAGCGATGACATGAGGTACACATTTTTTTTTTCAGTTTTTTGTTGTTTTTCTTGAAAAGGTTTAAAATTTTGGGTGGGTCACAAAAGAAAAGTAAGCGGATAAGATCGTAGTTGATAAAACTTTGATTCACATACGTAATAAGGAATGCAACATCCACAGATAAATCTTACTCCCAAATATTTACAAGTTTACACTACAAGAAAAATATGTATTAGCGACGAACGCTATCCATCGCTAAGCCATCGCTAAATACGTTAGTGACGGATTTTGCGACGGATAGCGTCTGTCGCATAACCCTAGTCGCTAAACTGCGGCAACATTTATCTGTCGTCAATCCATCGCTAAGTAACGACGGCTTAGCGATGAATCATGTCTGTCGCTAATTCATTGCTAATTAGAGACTAATTTGGTTATGCGACAGAATTTAATCCGTTGCTACTATTTAACGAGGGATACATATCTGTCGCTAATGTCTGTCGCTAATTTGGCGACGGCCATTAGCGACAGCTTAAATTTCATCGCAAACCGACGACTGCTTCAAATCGGCGATGGATTATCGACGGCTATTATCCGTCGCTGATCTGTCGCTAATTTTTAATAAAAAATTTAATTTTTTTAAATATTTTGAAACTAAAGAAAAAAATTTTGTTATACAATTTATATAACCTGCTTATATAAAAAAAAGTACACATAAAAAATACATATACAGTGAAACAAATTTAACACAAGTTCTAAGTTAAGCAAACTTTAACAACCAAATACAGTCTTTGCCAAGTTATAATTAGTTACAAGTACGTCAAACAAATTAAACAAGCAAATCTAATCCTCGCCAAGATTTTGAACATCATTCTCTTCATTTCATCAATCTGCCCCTCCCTCTATACCTCTATCAGCTCCTCTACGCTGATCATATCCAGCATCCTACAAGAAAACAAAAATGGTAGTATTTATAAACAAAATATAATGAAATAAATTATATGCAATGCACCTAATCTAATGCAATAAAGTAAATGGCCGAATGACACATAGACTAGCAATAAACTGAAGGACATTAACATAATTCAAATATGTGTTCTAAGACTGAAAAAAAAATTATAGTGATTCAATCATGCTGATATGTGTTCTAAGGTTGTCAAAGAATGTCACAGTGATTCACGCATGCATATATGGTTTATAAGGCTATCAAATAAATGTGTTATATATCACAATCATGCATATATGTGTTACAAGACAGTAAAAAAACTTTCATAGTGATAAAATCATGCTTATATGTGTTCTAATGTTGTTAAAAAACTTTCATAGTGATTCAATCATGCCAATATGTGTTCTAAAGCAGTAAAAAAACTTGCATATTGATTTAATCATGGATAAATGTATTCTAAGAAAAATTTTATAATAATTCAATCATGCATATGTGTGTTCTAAGGCAGTAAAATAATTTCATAGTGATAAAAGCATGCTTGTATGTGTTCTAAGGTTGTCAAAAAACTTTCATTGTGATTCAATCATGCATATATGTGTTCTAAGGTTGTCAAAAAACTTGCATATTGATTCAATCATACATATATGTGTTCTAAGGTTGTCAAACAACTTTCATATTGATTCATTCATGCATATATGTGTTATAAGGCAGTCAAAAAACTTTCATATATGCTAATATCATGCTCATATGTGTTATAAGGCAATCAAAAAACTTTTATAGTGATTCAATCATACTCATATGTGTTTTAAGGCAGTAAAAAAACTTTATATGTGATTCAATCATGCGTATCATGTTCTAAGGCAGTCAAAAAATGTTATAGTGATTCAATCATGTCATATGTGTTTTAAGGCAGTCAAAAAACTTTATATGTGATTCAATCATGCGTATCATGTTCTAAGGCAGTTAAAATTTTTTATAGTGATTCAATCATGTATATATGTGTTATAAGGCATTAAAAAACTTTCATGTATGCTAATATCAGGCTCATATGTGTTCTAAGATTGTCATAGTGATGAAAGCATGCTTGTATGTGTTCTAAGGTTGTCAAAAAACTTTTATAGTGATTAAATCATGCATATATATGTTATAAGGCACTAAGAAAATTTTATAGTGATCAAATCATGCATATATGTGTTGTAAGGTTGTAAAAAAACTTTCTTAGTGATTTAATCATGCGTATATGTGTTATAAGAGTGTCATAAAAATTGTATAGTGAATCAATCATGCATATATATGTTATAAGGTGTCAAAAAAATTCATATGAGGCAATCATGCATATATGTAGTCAATCATGCATATACTAGCTTGAAATCTAACAACATGAATCTTTATACCTGACAGGCACCAGAGCTCATGTTGAATGCATATGAAGTTCCCCTGCCCTGAAAAAAGTTGCACAACTCATTACGGACAATGTTGGGAATGACTTCATTTAAAAACTACTGCATTGTGTCCTCAAGACGCTGACAAACACCATCCCAAGATATAGGAGGGTCAATCGGACGTTAGGAGTTGATGCTGGCGGGAGAACTCTGAGAGCCGTGGCTGTAGGAGGCAATGACTGGTATAATGTTCATGTTACTCCCAAACTCAAACACACGACTCTTTTTGGGTTCACCAGTTGCAGTCACCCATGCTGCAGGATCAAAAGACGGATGCTGAGTTTAGTCATCGCTATATCACTATACCATTTGTTGCTTGTATGACTCCTACAAAATAATGATTAGAATATGAATTAATAATTAAGAATTATAATATTTATGATAACATAATTCATAGTAACTTGTATATTACAATGTTTATTAATACAATAAATACATACCGATGTCACTCTCGACTTCTCTAATACAAAATCTCTCATGCTCTTATGTTTATGTGTTCCAACAAACGCATCCTTATAAGGCACAATGTCTCCTTTTTCTGCTTCCTGCAATGTTAAATGATAAAAAAATTGATTAATAAGTGTGCATAAATATTTACAAATTTGACAATATACATATTGATGAGTTACCATTTTCTTCTGGTGGCTCCCAAAAGTCTTAGCTCCACCTGTGTAGATGCCCATCGGGTATCTTTTCTCAGTTTTGTGCAGCCTTTGCTGAGCGATTTCAAAATTTATTGCTCGCCCACTTGTCGCACATGCCCTCCCAATAATCTCCTCTCATAGTAGAAGTCGCATGGCCCTTCCACTGCAGTGGATCATCTATCCCACCAGCTATTTTTTTTGCTGCAGTCTTCATATTGTATAGCATGTCGGCAAATCGATTGACAATCACCTTCTGATACACTACCATCACGTTTTTCTTCTCGTTCGCAGTTGCGAAGTGATGAAAAGCCTACAAATACTTTCAGAAAGTTAGCACACATAAATATGAAACATATTGGTTATGATAAACAATTACATACCATGAATGAGGACATTAATCTGTCCAACACCTCAATTGGGTACTCTTTCCATTGCGCTACCGGTCCTGAAAGATGTTGCAGTAGTGACTTCCTAATTTCTTGTATTACTTCTTGCTGTTCAAACCTCACACTGCACATGAATTGATACACATTAACAATCGACTGTCGATATACACTATTTATACGATAAGTATTGGACAAGTGACAATGAAATACTTACGGTCAACTATCGATATATACTATTTAAATTAGTCATCGTGTGTCACATTGAGAAGACCCTGCATCCGGCGTTGTCTCATGATGTGTACGCGTAGCTGATGTAGGTGGGTCATGTGTAGGCAAAACATCACCTATAGAACAATGAGTTAGAAATTCACACAATGCATATTTAAACTAATCAAGTATATAATTATTTAAATGATATACCTATCAAAGCAACCCGTGAAGATGAAAGCTGAGACTGGCTACCACTGGGTGCTCGACGATTGTGACCTCCATGAACCATATTCTAACAAATAAAAAATGTCATGCAATACATTCGAACATTGCAATACCTTTAAATCATTGCAATACATTTCAATACATTCAAATCATTCACATCAAATATTGCAATACATTAAAACATAAGATATGACATCACTTGCTAATCATGGATAACTTATCCTTAACTTGCAATACAATTGGATCAGTTACACAACTCTATATCTTCATGGATACATAATAAAATTGAAAAAAACTTCATGCAAAACATTCAAATATTGTAATACATTCAAATAATTCAAACACGTTACAATACATTCAAATCATAACTTTATACCTATCAAAGATACATAATCAAATAAAAAATAACTTCATACAATACATTTAAACATTGCAATACCTTTAAATCATTGCAATATATTCAATACATTAAAATCATTCACACCAAATAGCGGTATGTATTACAAGATGTATTTCACTATCTCGAGAATGCTTCTTCATCACTTATTTAACCTTTATATTCTTCTTCTTCCTCCTCCTCCTCTTCGTCATCTTCTTCTTCTTCATTGAGCCTGCATCCACTTGGTATATCATTTGGATTACATTCTTCCATGCATGTGTCATTGGACAATGGAGTTATGACATGCATACCATGTGCGACATCGTGACCATAAGAGAAGTCATACATATCATCTGATTGATAGTAATCACCCTCTTCAACAATCTTGTCTTCCTGTAACTGATCATAATCGGGGTATAGTTTATACTTCACCTTACAAACTATTCTACGATACATTCATTCACGGTTTGCAGTCATTTTGTCTTATAATGTTATAAATATTATCATCACCAGTTAAAAGAGAATCTTAATAATGCTATGATGAAAAAATATCTAATTTATCTATTAATTCTTGTTTGGTGATTATTTGTGAGTAATTTTTTATTTTAATTAATGCATAAATTTTTGTGTACAACACCATCACATCATATTTTTACACATCACGAGGATATTTAGAAATATGAAATCATATTCCATAAAATGATACATTCATTGGAAGCATGTTTTCAAGATACAATTTCATATGGAAGGCATAATCAAATAGAAAATAACTTCATGCAAGCATGGATACAGACACATCAAACATTGCAATACATTCAAATAATTCATATCAAAACAATGTCAAACATGTACTTGCAGCAAACACACTCTAATATAGTGCTAGCTACTACCATGCCTAGCATGAAATCCGTACTCCAAAAATAAGAACATTGTTATTCTCATACATTAAAATCATGTTCAACATGATCTCCAATCTCCATCAAAGCAATCTTACATATCCACAACTAAGTGAGTGTGTGAACAAAAAAGTATTGCATCCAATAAATTAAATAACATGTGATGTGCTTGTATCACTTACTTACCACGGGTATTTACCCGATTTGAATTGCTTTTGGTTTTTCATTTTTTTCTTATTTCTTTTTGCATTGCATTTTTAGCCACATACGATGCTTAGCACTAAGCATCATGCAATTAGCTCAACAACGTACCTGCGAAGTACAAATATATAAAACAATACGGGGAAGAGGCTTGACCCCTACCTGGCGAAAAAGGAAACAGAGAGGGGTCAGAGTCCCTCCCTTGCATCTCGTAAGATAGGGAGGGGACTCGGCCCCTCCTTTTCATCTCGTAAGACAAAGAGGGGGCTCAACTCCTCCATGGCAAAAGAAAAAAATAAGGGAGGGAACTGAGCCCCTCCCTCGCATCCCATAAGATAGGGAGACAGGGAGGGGGCTCAACCCCTCCCTAGCGAAAAAAATAGGGAGAGGGCTCGACCCCTCCCTAGCAGGAACAAAAGGGGAGAGGGCCGAGCCCCTCACGGGCATCCCGTAAGACAAGGAGGGGGCTGAGCCTCTCCCTAGCAAAAAAAAAAAAATAGGGAGGGGGCTCGGCCCCTCCCTGGCAAAAAAAAAGAGGAGGGGGGGGAGGGTGCCGAGCCCTTTCTGCGCATCCAGTAAGACAGGGAGTCTCGGCTCCTTTCTGGCGAAAAAGGAAATGGCCGACAAAAAAAGGAAAGAGACAGGGGAGTCGGGGGGTTATCTGAGCTGAAGGGAGAGGTCGGCGGGTGTCAGGTGACTGGCATCGAGTGACGGGCATCGCATGAAGGGCATGGGGCGACGACCGAGGGGCGATGGGCGACGGGTCGGGGGGCGACGAGCGGCGGAGATGAAACGCGTCGGGCGGCGAAGACGAAACAGAAAAGAGAAAGAAAGGGATTCAAATTAGGGATTTACAGCAAAATTAGCGACGGATTCGCGACGGATGAATGTCGTCGCTAGGTCATCACTACTTGGCGACGGCATAGCGACGGAAAAGTTTTGTCGCTGATCCGTCGCTAAGTTGCGACAAAATAAATTTCATCGCCAATCTGTCACTAATTAGCGATGGATTACCGACATAATGTTTTTCGTCATGAATTTCACAAATAAGCAAAATTTTAACGACAAATATCTTTCTCTCGCTAATCCGTCATAAATTTACGATGAATTTTTTCTGTCACAAATTTTCATCACTAATTAGCATTTTCTTGTGGTGTTATCATTCCCCACAAATTGTTGATATCAAATTCAAACTAGTTGCATAACTAGAAAAAATAAAAGTTTAAGATCTTTACAAGTTTTTCAAACTTCAAAATTAAAGACAAGATCCCTATGGATCGTAACAGGTAAGGGTATCCCTCGTGTGCACAAGAATTCTGTCCTTCGCTTTAATCCCGTAAAATTTTATATGTAATATTGTAGGGCATAGGCATTAACAACATACTCGAAGGAAACAAAAAAACTAAACTTGAAGAAAATAAATCATTTTTTTAATTGTATAACCAAAGTGTGATTTCCATCATTTAAAAATGAGGTTCAAGAGAATCCACTTTCACCACATTCAGTCACATAGCATTCATTCATTTATTCATATGACATTGAATGATTGATTCATTCATATTCATGGCATTCAATTATTCATTCATTCACATGACATTCAATCATTCATTCATATTCATGACATTCAATTATTCATTCATTCACATCCATCTCATTCATTTGCATAAATAAATATTAATCAGGCAATTCACTTATAATTGTGTAAGTAAATTGGTCAAATCTCATTAACTGTATCTAACGTGAAATACATGCATATGCTTTTCTAATAAGTCAAGACATAAGAGTCTCTCACAATCATAACATATGCATTTATAACACTTCATATGACCAATAGGTCAAAGTATCATTGAACCACTCCAGCGTAATTTATGCACGCATGCTTTTCAAGTAAGTAAGATATACAAGACTATGGCAAATGAAATCATTCACAATTTTTTTTTATAAAAGATTAAACAGATCAAATATATGACAAGTCAATATATGACATACACATTCATTCACATGCTTATCATGCAATTCATATTTAATATATGCAGAAAGAACAAGTCGATTCACATGACTAATAATGCATTCATGCATTTTTATATTTAAGGACCAAGTCCATTATCATGACCTTTCCAGTATGTCTCACACACACACTTGCATCTCATATGCATTCAGTCGACCCATTTGACATCAAAATAATAGTCCATCTTTTGACCAAATCAACATAAATTATACGCATAAGCATATTAAACAATCAAAACTTACAAGTCTATAAAAGTTTATAATATTTACATTCATTTTTTGTATACCAAATAAAACAGGTCAAGTTCCATAGGCTTATTGAGGCACAATCCACAAAACATTCTATCATGTGAGTGTGAATTCTATAACCCACAAACATTTTATCAAGTGAGTATGAACTCTGCATCTCATAAATATAACCTGAGGCTATCTTTATATATTTAAGCCATAAGTCAACATTCATGATTTTTACAAAGGCCCCACTCCTTTTGGGTGTTCTTAGAGACCACATTGTCTCGGAAGGCACTATGTCATGTAACCATGATTAGATAACACATTCATTTGGCGCTCATGCCCCAATAACAGACATGCACCGTAATTAAATGAGTATGCAACTTACACAAGTGTAGTTACATATCTCATAAATCCAATGATACATATATCTCGACCCATGATATACACGCATCATACATTTCAAATATAAGCATCAAAATCAAATGCATATACACAGTCTTTCTCTATGCATGTCATAACCTCATATGCACATACTCCTATATCACTTTGCATCTATACAACATAGATAAAGAATGCATTTGTATCAAAACCAAATGCAAAAACCTATCTCATAATCAAATGCATTTTCAGCATAGACCCATGCATATGCATATTTTCAATCATACTTTTACATATATCCTAATAAAAAACATATACAACATTACCACATTCATATCATAAAATCAATAAAATATGTTTCATTCCTATAGGTCACTCAAACATCATGGTTCACACACAAACTCATTGCCCGTATCTAAGGCACACCTACAAAAGCACTTCATATTTTCATTATGCTAAAATCATGTCATGCTTGAACCACAACAAGAACACTTCTATTTTTAAACATACAAATCATGCTGTGCATGATCTTCAAACTTAATTCAATAATTTGCACAATGTTTTGTATCATAATAACTTACCACAAGCAATTTGGCTCAATTTTATAAGCAATTCATTTTCAACTGCACATAGGCTTGTAGTCCTCTTTGCGATATTTAGCGTTAAGTATCACTAATTTGCAAAGCTGCATGGCATTTCATATGACCAAATAGAGTAGTCACTTAAGCATTATATACACATCTAAAACTAGAATTTATTTATGCACACAATTACATTCAAATATGAATATTATCAATGCATGAGTACTTACACAAAACTAAAAATATGATATGCATGTTCACCCATTTAACTATGCAAAATCATACATGTTCATATGTATTTATGATGAATATAATGGCCTATTCAAAACCCTAATATGGCAGTGCATATAAAACCTTTCAAAACTAAGTTTTAAACACACACAAACATCACTTTAAAACTGATTTTTAAGCATGCCTTTTATTGCATTCAATTTTGAAAATTTTCTTTTCTCATGGGCATTTCATCAGACACTTAGTGTGTAGCACAATTTTTCATGCACAATTAAATTTCAGCCCATATAAACTCATACAGAATTTATACACATAATAAACAACCTAAATAATGCATTAGAACATTTCTATAGGTGTCTCACAACCTAATCTAAACAATTAGATATTCACATTACTGATTTAGGCGAAATAACCACAAGGCAACATGCATGTGCCTAACTAAGTATAAATTGCAACAAGCTTGCAATGAAACAAACTAGATAAGTATTTTACAAATTTAGTTTAGGAGCCCTACCCTCGTAGATCCAATAATCAATATAGCAAAACTCAAAATTCTTAGCGGTTTCGCAATCCGCAACGAACCACAACAAAGACAAAAATTGAAACACTTGGTGTGCGAATGCAAACACCAAGAAACAAAAAAACTGTGGAACAAGGTGGGTTTAGCTGGGCGTTTCCTCGCTGTCGGAGGCTGCTATAGCTGTGTGTAAAATGAGGTGATGGCTATAAGCTCCTCCATAAAAAAATCAACAACCAAAGAGAATTTCAGAAATCATTTTTTTTTGCTCAAACCGATTTCTTCAAAAAAACCCAATCGATTCCAACGACTTGGTTGGCTAAGTTGTCTTAAATGGTAGGGCATGAATCATGAGGTTTGTGCACGGTCCCACGCTCCCCTTTCATTGCTGCATGCTTTCCAAAATGCAGCAACCCCTCTCCTTGATGATCGACTTTGGTGAAAACCCAAAACCTATGAATGTCAATGGAGGGCTAGAAGATTGTTGTAGCCAAGAAATTCCAACGTGAATCTAAGGGGCTCGGCTAAGGTGAGGGATAGAGAAGAAATAGGTTTTGTTCTCAAAAACCCAAGAAAGGAAATGAAGGAATGGGGGTGTTGACCTTGTATTTGAGAGATAAAGGGAAAATAGAAGTGGTTCGGTGCCCTAGTGGGCCCCACCTAGTCCATGTTTAAACCCATTGTGCACCTATTTCAAACCGTGTCTAATTCGGATCTATTTTGCCTCAAAACCCTATATTGGATCAACCCTATATGTGCACCTATATTGTGTTTAATTAAATACTAAAAATAGAACTTAAAATTTTATATCTTATGTATATTATTTCAAGATTAATATGATTCCCTTTAATTACTAAAAACCCTTAAAATTTCTAGCTTTGGATCAACCCATTTGGGTCCAAACCCATATAGACTATGGGTCCATATAAAAATTCATATCTTTTACTAAACCAAATCCTAGGTTTTGCTAAAACAAAATACACCATCTAATCTTTAAATAAATTATTGTTTTAGCAACTTCTTAATTATTAACTATATTAGATTAACATATCCACTTAAATTATCTTTGACCAAAATACCCTTTTAATAGAATTCCTTTCGTAAGCTATCAAAAATACATCTAGTTAAACTCAAAACACTTTGAAAACATCTTGATAGGTCATATACACATTAAAATATATGGTTTTAAATATAAATTAAATAATTTTAATAGTTAATTATTTGAAATAGTTCTAAAAATGCCAATTATGCCTTTATTGGACAAAAATAAGTAAATGAACATGTAATATACCAATAAATGAAATTAAAAAGCCAAAAACACATTTCTAACTTGAGCATAAAAATGGTTTTCTTTATTTATTTATATTCCTAAAAAATTAAAGGTTTTACGTTAGGGCCTCTGACATGGTGAACAACTCTAGGGTTTTAGATCAGAGGCTCGAGGACTCTAAGCAGATGCTCAGGTTTGTCGATAAGTTTGAGTGGAGGTTTAAGGACAAGGTGGTCCACTACCGAACCATGAACATTGAGCTCCAGGTGTAGTGGCTCGAGACATGGTGACTGTGAGCTTAAACGATGAGTTCACCTTTGTTGTCGAGGATGATTTGGAGCTCTAGCCAGTCTACTACAGGTACCTTTTGCGGGTGAGCGTTACTTACTATTGCGATCTGTTAAATTTTGATCCTTTGATCTATGATGCATCCATGCAACACCCAAGGTTTGGTGCTAGTGAGCACATATTTAGTTGAAGAAAATTTTTATTTAGTTATTCATATGATTCAATTACATTTTTTTGTTTAGTCAAATTTGTTTACACGCTTTGTGATTTGTCTGTTAAGAAAATGCTACTTTGATAATTCAATCAACAATGTTGTTCCTCATCTTTTGTCATGGTTTTACCATGTGAGTTTTCTTGGATTCTTCATTTTAGGCATAATTTATTGAGTAAATGCATGCTATATTGGATTTTGTTTTCAAGTATGATTTCAATTTTAGGGGTTTTGCATTTTAATTACTAATTTTGTAAATTATTTAGTGAATACTTGCTAAATCTATTTTTTTATGTATGATTTAAATTTTAAGAGTTTTATATTTTAATCTATATTTTGTTATTTATTGAGTGAATGCATGCTAAATCTGATTTTTTTCTAAGTATGATGTAGATTTTAGGGGTTTTGAATTTTAACCTATATTTTTATAATTTCTTGAGTAAATCATGTCAAATCTGATTTTTTTTCTCATGTATGATTAATATTTTAGAAATTTTGTATTTTAGTTGCTAATTTCATAATTTATTAAGTAAAATCATGCTAAATCTTATTTGTTTTCAAATATGATTTAGATTTTAAGTGTTTTTCATTTTAATACATATTTTTGTAATTTCTTGAGTAAAGCATGCCAAATCCATTTTTTTATGATTAAGATTTTAGGGATTTTGTATTTTATTTGCTAATTTTATAATTTATTGAGTGAAATCATGCTAAATTTGATTTTTTTCAAGTATGATTTAGATTTTATGTATTTTTTATTTTAATCCATATTTTTATAATTTCTTGAGTAATTCATGAAAAATCTGATTTTTTTCTCATATATGATTAAGATTTTTTGGATTTTGTTTTATTGTTGCTAATTTTATAATTTATTGAGTGAAATCATGCTAAATCTGATTTTTTTTCTTATGTATGTTTTAGATTTTAAGGGTTTTGCATTTTAAGTATGATTTATGATTTTTCAAGTTTTTTATTTTAAAGGCTTTTCATTTTTGTGTGATTTTTTTTAAGTATGCTTTATGAATTTTCATGTTTTTTATAAATTCAAGCTCTAAATTATTTTAGTATAATTTTTTATATCACTTTTAGTATACTACAATATTATAGTATTTTTTTTTTCTATTAGACACTTTTACTGGCTAGTGCACTTTTTTAGTGTTCCAGTAAAATATATTTTGCTTATGCTATTTTAGCACTAGTAAAAGCATTTTTCTAGCGCTATTTTAGTGTCAAAAAAGACTTTTTCCTTTTCTGAAGCTATTTTAGAGCCAGTAAAAACCATTCACTGGCGCTATCCATTAGCACTAGTAAATGTTTTACCAGCAATACTTTTCTGGCGCTACCTTAGTAGTAAAGGTCTTTACTGGTGCAAATTTAACAGCAGTTAAAGGTCTGATTTCTTGTAGTGGCTCTTAGGTACTAATTTTAAAATTATTAATTTAGGTGTTTTAAGCTAGATATGAACAATTAGATGTGTTTATAAGTTTTGTTTCAAATTAATTTAATATAAAAATATGAATATTTTATCATCAAATTTCAGTACAATATCAACCATTGATATTTTCCTCTTTAAAATACACATCTGAGCACAAATATGCTTAATCAAAAATATGTTTTCTATTGAATAAGAAACGATAAACACATCTAACAGTACAAATTTAACATAAAACACCAAAAACTATGATTTTTGGAAGATCCTAAAGGCGACCTAATGTAAAAGGGGGCAGCACAATCCCCATTCTCATATATGTGTGTGTGGTAGCGATGACATGAGGTACACATTTTTTTCAGTTTTTTGTTGTTTTTCATGAAAATGACCTTACTGATGTAATTTACATGTTTTATTTGGTGAGAACCGGCTCTTGAATCATCCAATATAGGCAGGTTTTTCTAAGGCTTCAAAATCATGGCCTACAACGTGCGAATCTTTTTTTGTTCAAAAATTTGTGTTGATGAAAAAACATGATCCAAAAGCTGGTTCTCACTATTTTGAACATGTTAAATTTATCCATGAATCCAGATTGTATCAAAACAACTTGCATGGAGATCTAGAGGCAATTGCACCTAATGGCATCATTATCAAAATATATATATATATATATATATATATATATATATATATATATATATATATATATATATATATATAGAGAGAGAGAGAGAGAGAGAGAGAGAGAGAGAGAGAGAGAGAGAGAGAGCTTCACATATTAGGCTCACTTTTCTCATTTTGCCGCATAGTTTGAAGTGTTTTATGACAAATCTGAACCATTGGATGTGTTTAGCATGCTCGATTTAGTGGGAATCAACTCTTGGATCATGTTTTTCAATGAAAAATGTGATTTTATGAATCAGAAAAATCGGATGCCTTCATAGCCATTGATTTTTTATTACGGAAAGTACTGTATACAAGCCATATTCCAGTAATCCAACAGCCGGTTTCCACTAAACAAAACCTATGGATAACATATATGGTGTTGGATGTTAAAAAAATCACAAAAAAAATACTATTTTTAAAGGGGCCTAATGGGCCAGAACTAGAAAAGGGGCAGCACCAGCACATTACTCTCTCTCTCTCTCTCTCACACACACACACACATATATATGTGTGTGTTATATCTTGAATAAAATTTTATTAAAAAGATAATTAGTAACATTGTGAACCAGTAACAAGAGCCAAGGAAATGCCCTGTTAACTTTAGCCTACCAAGTTTAACTGAGTACGGATCCCATCATTTGGCATAGGATGGCTAAGATTGGTCTACATTTTCACCTAGATGTGGACTGATCTAAACCATTCATATACTTCAGCAGGACGGCTAGGATCAACATAGAATGAAACCCATCCTATGTCAAAGGATGATATCCTATTTATACTTTAACCAACATACACCTTGGAGTCCGAATAGGGTGCAATATGATTGCACAATATTTGTGCATTAAGCAACTGATTGCCCTCCATGAGGCCCTGGCCACACAGTTGACAGGCCCTGGCCCCAAGATGGAGGGTGATCAGGTGCTTAATGCACAAATATTTGTGCAATAATATTGCACCTGATCTTTTCACCTTGGATAGACCATGAAAAAATCGATTGTGACTTTGATCCGGGACAAGATGTGATGGTATAACAGTTGTTTGGTGGATCTGGCCTCTAAATGTTGGATCTAGCGTTGCAAATATTATTACCATGTTACAAGTAGGTTGGGTAACCAGTGACCCGGCTCTAATGGGTCAGGATTGAACCTAGTTAATTTTAGGTGGTGTGGGGGCAAACTGCAGGCTAATAGGTTACCCGTGATATATATATATATATATATATATATATATATATATATATATATATATATATATATATATATATATATATATATATATATATATATGGCCCCATTTTTCATTCTGCACTATAGGTTTTAAGTGTTTTATGATAGATCTGAACCATTAGATGTGTTTAGCATAATCAATTTAGTGGGAATAGACTCTTGCATAATGTTTTTTTGATGAAAAACATGTTTTTATGAGTTGGAAAAAACTGGTGCCTTCATAAACATTGATTTTGAATCACCAGAAAAACCTTTATACATATCAGATTTCAGCAATGCAAAACATGGTTCCCACTAAAAAAAACCTATAGATCACATATACAGTGTTAGACGCGAGAAAAAATACTTAAAACTATGATTTTTGAAGGGAACTTAACAAGACCTAACGAAAATGGGGGCCTAAGGAACATACTCTCTCTCTCTCATATATATATATATATATATATATATATATATATGAGAGAGAGAGAGAGGGAAATGAAAACCTCTCCAATGGAAAACCCTCTCAAACCTCTCCAATGGATGTTTTATTGGATTTTGTTGTTGTTTTTTTAAATTTTGATCGTACATATGTGATTTATATGCTTGTTTTTATAGGAATAAGTTCTTTGAGCATTTGATTTCGCTGCGTACAATTTTTATAATTTTTTGAAGATCCAATGCATTTTTTCTATCCAAATTCATGATCCTTAGTAGCTTCATATGAACTATCACATGAGATCCTTGCCTGTCGCCTTTACATTTTTTTGCCTAACATGCATTACCAAATTCTTACAAAGAGGATGCTTGAGCTTCAATTATGGTATGCATATTCATTATATTTATATTTTGTAATTGATTTGATATTTAACATTTATTTCTTCAATAATAAGTATGAAATCCTAAAGATGATGAAATGATGGGTGCTAAAGGAATATGCCAGAGCCTGAAGAAATTCTAGGTTTGAGCTTAAGATGATCTACAAACAATATAGTACTCTCGAGGAGCGCCTCACTGCACGTCCACCTTACATCCCTGATAATCAATGGGAATGTTTGATGCATCATTTTGATTCTTGTCAATTGAAGGTTTGTATTTTTCATTATATGATAATGTTATATGCATTCATTATATCTAATTTTAATAGTGTATATATCTTACACGTCTTTGTAGATGCTCAACAAAATTTGTTGCACATTATGAGCACCAAGAGTTTCACACGATATTGAGAAGAGAATGTATGCATTTTATTTTGCATGGTTGTCATTCATGTATAGGTCTTACACTTTTTAATCATATTTCATTTATTCGTAGGTTTGTGATGATGGGGGATTTTTGAGAATAAATATTTTGTATGACCCGTACCAACCAAAAGCCTAGGGTTGTTAGTGCAAAAACAAATCAAGCGATGGTAAGCTTATTTGCTTTATTAGAGTTTATTGTTATTTATAGAAGAATTACTTATATATAGAAACAAAATACGTAATTCTTATTTAATTAAATCATTGTCTTGCAGACGGATATCAGAGACATGATAGCTTTGTTGTCTTATATGTCCGATGCATTCGTGAATGACCCATCACGAGGGGATGTCTTATCTAAGATTTTGAGACCAGAAAAATATTGATGTTTACAAATGTTTGGCATGTGGGTGTTTAGAAAGAAAATATTTGATTCAAGTCTCAGTCGAACAAAACTCTTGCATCAAAATACTGTGTACCACGAGAAGGTAGATGTAATGCAAAAGCAACTCACATGTTTGGAACCTAACATTATAGGGTTGAAGGAGCTAATGTTGATAATGGTGGACAACAATCAATCAAGCTCTTTACAAGCTCCAGGTCTGGTTCATGTAATCCTTATAGGATCCAGGTGCGGTTTCTTTTATGGTGGATCCAATTTGATCTAGATCTGAACCCGGTATCAACATCTAAAATTTGGTCTAGGTCTGGTTTCACCTAGATCCAAACAAAACCCAACCGATTGTAACCCTTATACAACCAGATATTTTATTTGGCAATTTGGTTTTCCTGTTGTCCAATTTTTTTTTTTGAGAATGATCTTATTGTCCAAATTTATGTGTCATTGTTATGTTTGAGATTCTAACCATAAAAACTTCTGTCCAAATAAGTCAATCAGTTGTGCAAATAATTGCTTGATTTACGTGGATTTGGTAGGAACGTAACAAGTATACAACCTATGGGCAACATATTTGGAAAAATCATGTATGATATATTTGGTAGAAACATATATAGAAAAGTAATAACTTGAAAAAGCAAATCTCTCTCTCTCTCTCTCTCTATCTCTCTTTCTCTATCTATCTATCTACACCATTATATAAATGGGTCCACCCCATCAATCTACTAGCAAAGTCTCCTATTGAGGTCCAGACATGGAGTCCCAAGTGTGCTCTCTTTTTCTGCTCTCTAACTTTCTCACCTTGTTTTGCATTTGTAGCTCAAGGGATATCCCTATGAGCAAAAGGCCACCCTATGATTCTTACACCTTTGTAAACCATCCTACTATAAAGAAAGGTGACAAATATTTTTTTCCATCCAAGCATGCAGTAGCTTCACAAGCGACATCATATGAAACCTTGGGCACCAGTCAAGCAAAGGCACATGGGCATCCTTACTTTGTGCTCTCCAAGGGTGAGCATGTTCCCCTATCTGGCCCTTCTACGACAAAGCAGGTTATATGTTTTCTCCCAGAACACACAGGTGCGTGTTCTCGGGTCTGAATGAGCGACATGTATGTAAGCACTTGGGGCTCGTTTCCCTGTGTGTATTAGCATTGCTTAGCATCGAAGTCCGGTGCATTTTCAAAGACTTAAGTATCCTTTCCCGCCATTAATGCCATGAAACGACATTTATAGTAATGTACCAAAATGTCCTCCAGCCAGAAAATGGAGGATAGCCTTTTGTTTTCGCCGTAAGCAGCAAACACCTCTGCTTGAAGAGTCTCAACCTCGAAATATGTCACCCTCTTCATTCTGAATCACCCTTACACCTCTGGAGGAGCACCCTTTGCCGTCGTCTACTGCTGCGGAAGCACCCTTTGTCGTCGTCTATTGTCGGAGCACTTTTTACAGTCATCTGCTGCCAAACCACCTTTTACCGTCATTTGTTGTCGAACCACCCTTTGTCGTGCAGCTGAGGATCTATCAGATATTAAATCAACAATAGCATATGCAAAAGTATACTCTGTAGATGGTAGCTCCAAGTTCTTCTGCAGAAGTTCTGACAACAACTCTGTATCAGGGCTCAGATCTCACATATCCTTTGCAAGCAAACAAGCTCATTAGTAATGGCAGCCCACTGCACCATTCAAATCGATACAGTTTCTCATATGTTTGTTACGTTCAATATTGTTTCAATTGGTGGATGTACATAGTCATCAAAGATAAATAATTGAAGATCTTTATAAAGAATGGGTTGACCCTGCCAAAGGAAAGGTGATTCAGTTATTTATAATGATCTTTGAGTTATTATTTACCATGCTAATAAAAGTAACGATTTATAGTATTAGCATGTTTTAATGCAATTCATACGACAAATATCGTAATAATTGACACTAGCAAACACATAATATCTATTTACAATGATTCATACTTCAAATAATGTGAAGCAATTTTAATAGAAATCGCTAACTGAGCAATGATTTAAACACACAAATTGATGTACATATCGCATAATATACTACAAATCGATATGACAATTCATCATAATCGCTTATTCATATTATAAATCGATACGATAAACGTAAGTACTATTATGCCTCACAAACCCTGAACAACAACAATCGTGATAACTTCATAAATCATAAATACGAATCGCGGAGCCTGATCCATCAGATATTGAAGATGAAAAGCAAACAAAGAAGGATGAGGAAGAACTAACGATGATGAAGAAGAAGGAGGATGACAAAGACAAGGAAAATCAAAGAAAGAAGGAGGAGGAAAATGAAAACTCGATATACATATCGCATAATATATTACAAATCGATACAGAAATTTAGCATAATAGCTAACAAATCGAAATTAACAAACAAAATAATATCTCTCAAATTGATAGTATATTACTACATCCGTGATTTGCGTTATACTATTCCAATATTTTTTATACAAAGGCAAATCATTGTGGCTGACATAGGCGTCATTGCATAAATCTCCTAAATTGTCAACCGGAATACAAGCCTCACAAGGCATATTGTTTTTGGACAATGAGCGGGATGTGAAACGATGTTTCTTTTATAAATAAATGACATATTTTGGTAACAAAGCTAAATTGACACGACTTATGATTTATACATCAATTTATAAGTTTGAAGCAACAATTTGTACGTTTAATTCAGGAATGATTTATATGTTTGATGCAATAGCGGATTATAATTGTTGATGATTGCGATTCACGTGACCCTAAACCCTAACACTAAACGATAACCCCTAAACTTGAAACCCTAAACCCGAAACCCTAAACCCTTTTCCCGAAACCCTAAACCCTAAATCATAAACCCTAAACCTTAAATCATAAACCCTAAACCCGAATCCCTACAACATAAACCCTAAACCCTAAACGCTAAACCCTAAACCCTTAATATATTACTAAACCCTAGACCTTAAACCCTAAATATATTACTAAACCCTAAACCCTAAACCCTAACCCCTAAACCCTAACCCCTAAACCCTAACCCCTAAACCCTGACCCTAAACCATAACCCCTAAACCTGAAACCCTAAACCCTAAACCCTAAACCCTAAACCCTAAACCCTAAACCCTAAATCCTAAACCCTAAATTCTAAACCCTAGACATTGTGTCGATTTGTTCTTTAGTAAGTCTAAATACTGTGTTGATTTGTTTACAGTTATTTCCTTTCTGCCTTTTATGAATAAGTAATTAGGTAAATCATGATATGACATATCGTTCACGTAGAAAACCCTCGTAAAAGCAAATCGCGATAGGATATCGTTCACATAGACAAAGCTGGTAAACACAAATCACGATAAGACAAATCGTTTCTGATTTAGGTCCGCTGCTGTACAGATCTTGATAGAATACTTCTTCTATAAAACAATGATAACGATTTTCAATTTTAACTTAATGTCTATTGCTATACAGATCGTGATAAAACACTTCTTTTATATAACAGTGATAGTAATTTATAATTTTTTAATAGTTATCAAATTGTAAATCAATTTATACTTTACTAAGTCTAAACATTGTGTTGATTTGTGTATACATGCATAAAACCCTATTCTATATAAAACCCTACCCGACCCGACCCTAGCTGACCCATTGTCCATGTCTAAAACCCTAATCCATTTAACCTCTTTTCCTCTTTTCTGCGGCAGCGTATTCTTCTTCTTCTTCTCCTCCTTCTTCTTCATCTTCTCTTTCTTCTTCTTCTCCCTTGTATTTTTCTTTCTTCTTTGTTTTTCTGTGTTCCTTCTATATGTGTTTGATAGATGGGTTTTGATGCTGATAACATAGTTCTTTCATGCTGTGAGGAAAGATCTGTATAATCTTCAATGATGATTATGGTTGTTGTCTTCTATGTATACATCGATATATTCATGACACATACGACTATGGCGTATTTGTCGTGAAGTATATCGAAGCTTACTCAGAATATAAGGACCATAATCATCTTCAATCGTTGCCGCCATACCGGAGCAAGCATAAATATTCTGCATGATAGACAGAGGGTGATGTTGATGTTTATCTATTTGATCTATTCCTGCTGTCGGACCCTCTATTGTTCGCAAACTGTAATTCGTAGTTGGAAAAATATCTGCCTACCTTTGATATACTTCATGACAAATATGCACATAAAATCGGTTCCTTCAAGGGGACAGTGTCTGAGCTGATGTTTGTGAAGCATATTCGCATATATACCTCTCTAGAGCTCTTGCTAGTCGGAATATGAACTTTGTGCCAGGAGTGATTACATTGGAGGATCTCTGAAAGCAAAGAATGTGCAACACTCTGAAAGCAAAGAATATTCAACTGAGGATATTTGCATGAGAAGCAAAGAATGTGTAGTACTCATATATTTTGTAAATAAATGTGGTTGTAATGTATCGTTGAAGTTAACTCGATTTATAGTTTACTATGCCTAAACATCGTGTTGATTTGTTTACTGTATTTTCCTTTCGGCCTTTTATGAATCAGTCATTGTATAAATCGCGGTAGGACATGTTCACTTATGCAAAGCTCATAAAATTAATTCACGAAAGGACAATCAGTATCAAGCAAAATTTTGTATATCATCTTAAAAATTGATACTATAAAATACCTAATATCTTACACATCGATATACATATCGCATAATATATTAATCATCGATACGACAATTCAACATAATATCGATTTCTATCGTGATTCTATATATCGATTTAAGATATTATTTTGATTATTAATATCAATTTAAGATATTGTTTTGATTCTAAATATCGATTTTTAAGATATCAATACGATTTTTCAAATCGATTTATGATATTGTTTTGAATCTTAATATTGATTTCTATGTTGATTCTTAATATGGATTTAAGATATTGTTTCATTCTTAATATCGCTTTAAGATACTGTTTTGACTATAAATATTGATTGTTAAGATATCAATAGGAATTTACATATCAATTTAAGGTGTTTTTTTATTCCTAATATCGATTTAAGATATTATTCTGATTTTAAATATCGATTTTAAAGATATCAACATGAATTTTCAAATCAATTTAAGATATTGTTCTGAATCTTAATTTTGATTTCTATGCTGATTTTTAATATCGATTTAAGATATTGTTTTGATTCTTAATATCGTTTTAAGACATTTTTGTGATTCTAAATATCAATTTTTAAGATATCAATAGGAATTTCCATATCGATTTAAGATGTTTTGATTCTTAATATCGATTTAAGATATTGACTTGATTTTAAATATCGATTTCTATCTTGATTCTATATATCGATTTATAAGCTATCAACAGTAATTTCCATATCGATTTGTATGATATTTGATCATCCGATTATGTTATACTATGGCAATATTTTCACAACAAAGGCAGATTTTTATGGCCGACAACGACGTCATTTTAAAATCTTTTATTATAAGATGTGAACGGCCAAAAACATGAACCGACAAAAAAACTTTGGCGGGTCCCATAAGCATTAAACAACACGGCTATAAAAGGATTTTTTCACAATATTTCCCCCTAATTGTTCCACAAAAATTCTAATGCTTCATCTTCTTTCGCTGGAGCACCCCTTGTCGTCTCGATAAGTTTTTATGTTGTGCAGGTTACCAATGGATTACATTCCTAAGAGAAGAAACGCTTCGTCGTCAGCGGAGAAAACTCTTGACGAAATCGTCCAAGAGTATGCTTTGTATGAGCAAGTAGAAGCGTACTACAAAGTAATAAAGATTGAGAATGATAAAGAAATGAAGCAATTGCTGGTAAAGTATAGAGCAGAGCCTAATCCGTCAGATATTGAAGATAGTAATCCAACGATGAAAAAGAAGAAGGATGATGAAGAGAAGAAAAATGAAAAGAATGAGGAGGATAATGAAAAAAAGCAAAGGAAACCAAGACAAAGGAAGGAGAAGGTGGAGGATAGAGGAAAGCAAAGGAATAATAAGGAGAAGGAGGAAGAGAAGCGAAGGCAAAAGGAGGAGGAGGAGGAGGAGGAGGAGGAGGAGGAGGAGGAGGGGGAAAAACAAAGGAATAATAAGGAGGAGAAGCGAAGGCAAAAGGAGGAAGATGAGATGAAAAAGCAAAAGAAAGAGAAGGAGGACGGGGAAGAGAAGGAAAGACAAAGGAAGAAGCAGGAGGAGAGGGAAAGGCAATTGAAGGAGGAGGAAGAGAAGGAAAGGCAAAAGATGAAGAAGGAGTTTTTAGCACATCGAAAGAGGATAAGGCAAATGAAAGAAGCGAAGGAGAGGGAAAGGCAAAAAAGGAATAAGGAGAAGAGGAAAAGGAAATTAAAGAAGATGGAGGAAGAGAAGGAAATTCAAATGATGAAGATGGAAGATGAAAGGCAAACAAAGAAACATCAGGATGAGGAAGAGAAGGAAAGGCAAAGGAAGGAGAAGGAGAAGGCGGATGAGGAAGAGAAGGAAAGAGAAGGAAGACGAGGAAGAGAGGGAAATGCAAAGGAAGGAGAAGGAAGACGAGGAAAAGAAGGAAAGAGAAAGGAAGAAGCAGGAGGAGGAAAAGAAGGAAAAAGAATACGATGGTCGTGAAGGACGGAAGGAAGAAAGAAGTACAAAAGCATAGGAAGGAAGGGGATGAAGAGGAGAAGTATGACCAAGGTACGTTAATCACTATTGTATGTCACGGTGTACTGTTGTAGATATTATTATCTATAGTGATTACTCTGTATAACAATTACTATGTATAACAATTATTATGTATAGTGATTACTCTGTATAGCGATTACTGTGATAGCGATTAATGTGATAGCGATTACTTTGTATAACAATTACTCTGTATAACAATTAACTATGATTTGATATTTTATGTTACAGGAAAGTCAGAAGAGAAGCAAAGCAGCAGGTGAAAAGCTGAGGTGGCGGTGTATATGGCTTGTAGTTCTGTCATGATTCAGAAAGCTGAGTAAATATCAGAAGGACCGATTATGAAAGATGCACTTCGGCGGCCTTATGGACCAACATTATTTTGAAAACTGCTGGAACACCATGACCCACCTGGTCAATAAGTGGAACCATAAGATGAATACATTCTAGTTTGAGGGTTTTGAGATGACCATAACCCTAAAATATGTGGCACGAATTACGAGTCTTAAGTGCCATGGAAGTGTTGTCCTAACACAAGATTCAAATTATAACCCAAGGGACAATTGCACGGCTATTCTAGGAATGTCGATGGAGGAATGGCATGAGTGTATTTCTAGTGGAGGCAATTCCTCATCGATGAAAGTTTATTTTTTCAGTAATAAATGGGAAGGCCGGTCTGCTGCATGTGCATCTGAAGCAACTGACCAAGAGTTGCACGACTTCCTTCTTTATTTTTTGGACTAACTTTATTTTTTGATTGTTCTGGTTCGAGAATAAGTTACTTGTGGCTACAGTTCCTGAAAGACTTAGATGAAGTCAACAACAGGGCATGAGGTGCTGCTATGCTCACACAGTTGTACAGTCAACTTTACCGTGCATTTAGAGGTACTAAAATCGTGGAGGGGTGGGGGGGGGTTGACCATTTGTTTAGGTATTTGTTTATTACATATTTAGTATTTTTGGACTAAGCTCGTTGAAGGTTGTAGTCTTACTAATATATTGTTTTTTGTAGACCTAGACTTGGGAGCATATTGTTGCCTTGCGTCCTCAATGTGGCCCTGCGGTTTGTGGTTTTCCCATGATCGGCGCGTGGGCTTCAATAAATGTCAAGTGCGAAAATGCTTAATTCATTTTAGATGGGCTATAATTAAATGAGGTAAATGGTTTAAAATCATTGTAATGTTTAGCATTCTTAAGTAATCATCACTTTATGATTTTGTCTTTATTAGTGCAAATCGTTATCTCATTTGCATCTAACTTTCATTAGCGTAAATCGTTATATAGTTTATCATCCTTAAGTAATCACCGCTTTAGGAATTTATCTACCTTAGTAAAAATTGTTATCGAATTTGCATGTAACTCTCATTAGCATAAATCGTTGTCATGTTTAGCATTCTTAAGTAATCATCGCTTTAGTATTTTGTCTTCCTTAGTACAAATCGTCATCGCCTTTGCATCTAATTTTTATTACCGTAAATCGTTGTAATGTTTAGCATTCTCAAGTAATCATCACATTCATTATATCATTTTTCGTAGTACAAATCGTTATCGCATTTGCATCTTACTTTTATTACATTAAATCGTTGTAATGTTTAGCATTCTTAACTAATAATCACATTCAACATTTTGTCTTCTTTAGTATAAATCGTTATTGCATTCAGCATTTTGCATGAATAATTATGTTTATATCTAAACCACAATCTTGATTGTATAGGTTGTGTGGAGACCTTATGGGGATGGGGAGGATGACAACGATGAGGTTGTTGCTAAGGCTGCAAGACTGTCTGTCTGCGATATTTAGCTCTTTAGCAAATGTGAAGCCAAGATACAACATGGTAGTCGAGTACTCCTACAAGCTGGCTTGGGACAATCGATACAAAAGTTTCCTGTGGCATTGAAAAGGAAGATGAATAGTGGTGGGGCCACAAACGTGAATTGACACAAACGCTTCACGAAACAATTGGATAACTGGAACAAATGAGGTGTTCGTGTCATACCATATGATTATAAAGAATGACAATATGACCCCAACTATTTCAAACAATATTGGCAACCCATGCGTGAAAATCGACAGATTGAGGAGGAGCAACCTGAAAGTGAGGTCACTCTTGTCCCCAAGCATGTGGTCCTCCAGCATAGATGTAACGTCCATCGTGTCCATTTGGCGCGCGGATACTACGATTTCATTTGTTGTAGTACACGATAAGGAGCAAACACAGCTCCCAAAGGAGAAGGTATCGTCCGACCAAGGGTTTGCGATGTTGGAGAGTGAGAATAAGGAGTTACAGAAAGACGTGCAAAATTTGAGTAAACAAATTGGGTCGTTGGTTAAGATGATTACCAATGGGTTTTATAAGATTAAGTGAACGAAGAGGCCACCGATTAAAGAGACTCCACCAAGTCCAAGAAAGAGACGAGTTCTATGTCCATCTGAGTCATCAAGCGCAAGTGAATAAACATATGTAATTTGAGTATCTCGATAATTCTATGTTGTAATTCTGACATTCTTTGTTGTAATTGTATAATTCTTTCCTTAATAAGTGTAACACAGAAGTGCTACTGAAAAATTGTATAGCAATTACTAGTGAGAGTGTTTAGGAAGTTACAACGATTTGTACTTATATTAGCTAAATCATATAGCAATTACTAGCTTAGGGTTTATTACTTTTAGTGTTTCTTGTGATAGCGATTACTTAATATGTCGATTACTCAGTATGGCGATTATGAAGATATCATTATTTGTATTTATATGTTTGCTAAATCGTATAGTGATTACTGGTTTAGGGTTTATTATTTATAGTGTTTCCTGTGATAGTGATTACTTAGTTTAGCGATTAATAGGTATAGTGATTATGCAGTTACCACGATTTGTACTTCCTGTGATAGCAATTTTAGCGATTACTAGTTTTGTGTTTATTATGTATAACAATTCCTTTAGATGCAAGAAACGTCGCATAACATTAGTATAGGGTTTAGAATCTGACACGCTACTGATGTTATGCTATGTGTCATTCATTTACACATATGAACATCGTGTCGATGATACTAGCAAATGAAACAACATCTTTTAATTAATGCGCAATGTAATTTATTTATTTGCTAATATTCTTTTTGCATAATTTTTGAATTGGCGGGATGTGAACAATAAATGATTAATTTGTTCTGTTTCGCAAGGCACACAAGACGTTTCCTTTAATAGCATGGAACAAGCGATGTTTCATTTAAAGAAGAAAAGGAGCCTTTCCTATAACCTGCTTCATAAGCAACGAATAGAAAAAATGATGTTTCCTCTAACCTCCTAAGCGCAAGTTGTATCGATGTCGAAGGACACTATGATTCATTCGAACGTCCGCAAATAAGGGTACCTTCGATTTCTATAACCTGCTTCATCTTTTTTACGTCATTTATAGTTCGTTTACTAAATATAATGATATAATTATTTTACTGAATATTCAGCTAATTTCAGTGCAGTATCTACAAAACAAGGTGCCAGAAAACTAAGCAAAGTGCTCGAAGAGAACATCGACCGGATGCGAGATGAATTTACAGGACACACTATCAGTAATTTTGTACGTATGAAACCACTATCAGTTATACATTAACGTATTCCATGGGTATGTATATTAACAAATGCACATTTATTGTAAACAGACTATACATGATTTCGTCATGTATATTCAAAGCAAGGGAAGAACCATGTCGGTCTGCATCGTCACCCCTTATTTTATGGTATATCGGTTATCTGATATGTTTATTTTGTCATTTTATTTACTAATGTACCTTCGTATTTTAAACTTACTATTATTACTATTTCGTTCAACAGAGTATTGTTCGTTGAATGCCATACGCAGCTGGATTTCTAGACGTAATACAATATTGGGGTGACAATGACCAAATGACAAACTTTTTTTCAAGTGAAAAGGTTTGTGACCATATCGATTTGTAAGATGTTAAATCTATTTAAGATCCTATTTTGATTCTTAATATCGATTTTAATCTATCAATAGGAATTTGCATATCGATTTAAGATATTGTTTTGATTCCTAATATCGATTTCTATACTTATTCTAAATATCGATTTTTAAGATATTGTTTAGATTCTTAATATCGATTTTTATGCTGATTCTTAATATCGATTTAGGATATTGTTTTGATTCTCAATATCGATTTAAGATATTGCTCTGAATCTTAATATCGATTTCTATTTTGATTCTTAATATCGATTTAAGATATTGTTTTGATTCTTAATATCGATTTCTCTGCTGATTCTTAATATCTATTTTTAAGCTATCAATAGGAATTTCTATAGTGATTTAAGATGTTGTTTTGATTCAATGTTGATTCCTAATATCTATTTAAGTTATTGGTTTGATTCTTAATATCGATTTATATGTTGATTCTTAAAATCGATTTTTATGGTATCAGTACGCATTTCCATATCTATTTTTTTAAGATATTTTATAATTGATTTGCAGATATTGATTCCTATATTGTGGCAATCGGAAAAGCATTGGGTCTTATACATGTTAGATATACGAGAACAAAAATTATGGCTATGCAACTCCTTGGACTATGACATTGGTGTAGACCGTGACATTGTGCATTTGGTAAGTTTCTATCTTTAAGATTATCGTATCTTGTACCATAGCCCGGAATTTACTTGCTTTTGCATAAACCACAAGTTGGATTTTTCAAAGACATGTTGGGTATCGACATTGGCCCATGGAGGCTTCACGTTGCAGAGGATGCTCCTTTACAAAATAATGTCGTCGATTGTGGCCTCTTTGTAATAAAGTATATTGAAGCAATATACTATGGACAAGCACCAGAATTCATTGTTGTATGTTGTACACTTAAAGAGGTTTTATTAACCTATATTATTGATGACTATATTTTTATATTATTCTCATTTTTGATTTTTTTTCCAGGATGATATACCTGGATTTCGCAAAAAACTATGCAAAGAATTGAAGGATTTTCTAGTTGAGGAAGATACAAAATCCCAGACTGCAAGATTACCTAGAAAGCTACGAAGGACGCGAGGCCCCCAACAGTAAGAGGAAGTCATTTTAAACGTCTATCTGTTCTGAAATATAACGTGAAGAGGGTTATGTTCTACTGCTAAGAGAGAGATAACAATTTTTGGTTCAACTTTCAATTTTCAAATTTTTTGTGTACAAAAATTTGTAACAAATTTTGTAAGACTGTGTACAAAATTCATATTGATCCATAAACCAAAATTACGAACTTGGCACACGCATGTTGAATACGCAAATCGCCACCTCAAGCACCCAAATCGCAACAATTTAAGATATTATATCGATTTTTGTGAGATATTATTTTGGTTGTTAATATCGATTTGTAATATATTATGTTGAATTGTCATATATCGATTTGTAAGACATTATGCTGAAATGTCGTATACCGATTTGTAAGACATTATTCTAAAATGTTGTATACCGATTTGTAATATATTATGCAGAATTGTCGTATATTGATTTATAAGATTATATGTATTTTTTAGTGTCGATTTATGAGATATGATGTTTTTGTTAACATCGATTTAAGTGTAGCACACAAATGCCACTAAACAAATCATTGTACTGGTAGGTGTTCAAAAATCAAACAAGCATTTAGCGTTATGTAGCATGAAAATGCCACTAATTTGCTTTTACGAGTTGTGTTCCTATCGCGATTTACATAATGATTGATAAAAGTCTAAAACGATTTGCATAAACATTGATCGTGCAATTTTACCGCGATTTGTACTCATGCACAATGTGATTTTTATTCAGATGTGACCGACATAGACGTCATTGTGTAAATCGTTAGACCATTGCGATTTACACAATGACGTCTATCTTATAGACAATGAGCTTTGTCTAATTGATTGACACGTACCATCGTTAATCCCTTTTACAAGCCTTTGTACAACGCATACATCGCTAATCCCTTTTGTGATTTTTATTTACGTAGGGTGAGCATAAAAACAATTTCTTAATAGTATACATATCTAATCGCTAATTGAATTTTCATTTACGAAGGGTGAACATTACAAGCCTTTGTTCACCTCATACATCGCTAAACCCTTTTGCGATTTGCGTTCACGTAGGGTGATCATCACAACAATTTTTGAACAATACACATCTCTAATCGCTTGTTGAATTTTCATTGACGAAGGGCGAACATTACAAGCCTTTGTACATTGCATACATTGCTAATCCCTTTTGCGATTTGTAAGATATTATGTGTTTTCAAGTATCGATTTGTGAGATATGTTTTTGTTTGGTAATACCAATTTGTAAGCTATTATGTTAGATTTTTGTATATCGATTTGTAATATATTATGAACAATTTTTGTATATCGATATGTAAGATATTATGTGTTTTCTAGTATTGATTTTTATGATATTTGTAGTATGATTTTATTGTAGAATTACAATAAAGAATTATAAAATTACAACACAGAATTATCGATTTATAACACAGAATTATAGAATTACAACAAAGAATTATCGATTTACAATAAAGAATTATAGAACTACAATAAAGAATTATAGAATGATAAACATTACAACGATTTGTAAGATATAAAAGTTAAATGCTACAACTATTTTGAAGCTGAAGAATCTACACGCGATTCTTGTGTTGTGTTGCTGGCTTTTGAATTGAACAGAGCCTGTCATGAAACAGAATAATATCAGACACTATATTATGTTCAACAAGAAATGCTAACATCCTCCCAAAATTGTTACATACCAAAAGACTTGTCATACTCATGTCATTGTTCCACTCAAACTGGTCGGGTGGATTGTAGGTTCCAACATTGTAGTATACATCTGTATGGTGTTGCATGTTGGAAATTACACAAGTAAGATATTGATAGGTTGCACGTAATACAATTTACATGAGAAGCAATATATTGTATTACATGCCTGTTCATGCAAAGGGTATGGTTGCTTAGGGGTTGGTTGTTTCTTAGACATTTTCTTGCCAACCAATTCCAGTGCACCCTTTGTCTTCTGACGACTGCGATCAGAGGCATATTTTCTTTTGATACCCTTTGCTAGGTGAATATTTCCATCATAATCTACAACTTCTCACAAAGGTCAGGGGAAGCATGATTTTTACCTACCTTGTTCGATCCCGTTTTCTTAGATTGGTCTTCACGAGCTGCAATGGACTCATGGTAAATTAACTACACCTTTTCAAGTAATTCCCTTGACACGTTTCTCATACATACATAGACTTCTTCGCTTTTTTATGCCAAATTTGCAACATGCATAAGTGACCTACATAGTTGTTGGTAACGGGTGGCTATCTGACACTTCTTATCAACACTAGATGGACTGACATTATTTGTCTCTAGCAGTTCAATCGTTGCTTGTCTCGTCCATCTTCATATTATATATGACTCAGGTATTTCTTGTATTTTCTCTTGATTAAGTGCCTTTAATGCATGACGACATAAAATACCTTTGAATTCAAACATTTTGCATGTACATTCAACTATTTTGTTGTCAAGATTGTACGTAACATGTGTTTTTTGCCTTTTTGGATACTCTTTGCCATCCCATACAACATGGTATTTGCGCATATTCCTATATTACATATGTCCTTCTATGTTGTAATTCATGACCTGTATAACCTCCTTCTTAGTCCATTCAAATACGGTTAGTGTATACAGATTTGTAGGTTGCGTCAATATTTTCATGCCCAAAGTTACAGGGCAGGTGTTGATGCATTTCATATCTTATTCAAGTTCATTTTGTCTAAGACCATCTATAAATAAATCATATTGTTCTATGAAACAAAACATTATTAAACGTGAATACAATGTTTTTTTTAGTGTGGCATGCATAGATTCAACTCTTTGTGTGCTTAGCATACCTGCACAAAAGTATTGTCTTCCATATGCCAATGCCCACCTCTCTTTGTCTGTATACAAATGTTGTAACCACACATAGTCTTCAAGGTCATACATCTGAATCATTTGCTCCTACTCAGGCATAAAGGTGACCTCATCTATGCTCTCAAGTACACACTGTCTAAACTTTTTATCAAACCTTGTCTTCTAATTAAAAATGTGTTTTATGGTCTTTGCTGCATTTTGAAAGATATGCCACAAACATAGGCGATGATGTGCATATGGCCATACATGTGACACTACAGCTGCAATTGCATGATCACCATCTATAAGTATAACTCCAAGGTGCTTCCCATTCATTGCCTGTGTAAATACTCTAAACAACCATTCAAAGGTTTCTCTAGTCTGGTCATAAAAAAAAAACACCGCCTAATATGCAACTCCGTGAGTGATGGTTCACTCCAACAAACTGCGCAAATGGCCACTGTTTCGTATTAATCTTCATTGTCGTATAAAAAACAAACACATCATTGAAACATTCATAATTCACTCTTGACTTTGAATCTGCCCAAAACATATTCACAGCATACCCATCTTCATTCAGTTGCATTGCACTAATGAAACCAGGGTCAATGTTGGATTTTTTTTTATAGGTAATCAACCAAAGAACATATTCCTCCATTTTTTATGTTTTCTGGTCTTTTCCTTCTCAAGTGGTTTCTTAGATCTATAGGTGTGAATGGTACATTCTCACGACCACCATCTATGTGCACGCAAAAATTATATATCTTCCTTGGTGCAATGCCGACGGTATCAGCTATTTCAGCAATTGCAACATGCGCTTCAGTTACTTTATGATGTGACCTTAACATAGGAGTCATAAATGAAGCAACTAATTCATGGTTATAATCATTGATTAAAGTATGAACTACATATTTTCCATTTGGAAGTCTTCTTAACACCATTCTCGCTGGACAATCGCATCTTGAATCTGGCTTGCTTCTTATTGGATTTCCACTTGACTTCTTACAACCTTGCTTAGAACAAACATATGCCTTTCTCACCACGACACCCTGTGCATTTTTTGCCCAAGAATACCTTCTAACACTGAAGCCAAGTTTTAAGGCATAATCATTATAAAATTTGTATGCAGATTCCTCATTATTAAACTGCATTCCCTCTATGGGAACAAAGTCAAGTATACTACCATGTAGACTTGTGGTGCCTGCACCTTTGTCAAGTGCACTGTCGTGATCCTCTACCTCATTATCGATTTGCATTTTGTCTGCTGGAATATTCAAGTCAAGAGTGAATCCAATGCCAGCACCCTTCTTATCATGTGCATCATTAGTGCACATATTCAATTCTTCAGGTGCGTTGATAGTACGAATGTCTGTTGTGCCATGACTTCCCAATGATTGAGATACGTCATCTTCACTACAACTAGCTGATATGCTCAACACTGTCATGTGCAAAATATCAATTTGTGTTAGCCAGCGCATATGTTTAATACGATTTATTCAAGATGCATATAACAACAACTACTGATTAGTTAAGCATAATAGCTTACAAATCGATATTAACAAACAACACCATATCTAACAAATCGATACTCCAAAATACATAATATCTTACAAATCGATAAACGATAATTCAACATAATATATTATAAATCGATAGTAACAAACAAAACAATATCTCACAATTTGTCACTATAAAATACATAATAGCTTACAAATTGATATACGACAATTCAGCATAATATTACAAATTGATATCAACAAACAAAACAATATTTCACAAATCCACAATAGAAAACACATAATATCTTGCAAATCAATATATGACAATTCAGCATAATATATTACAAATGAAACAATATCTCACAAATCGATATATATGTTACTACAACCGCAATTTGTGTTATATTGCATATACTGAGTGAATGGACGCTACCGGGTGGGGTAAAGACCCTTGCCCGTATATGTAACTAAGCATTTTTGTCAACAGGTACCAACATCTTACAAATGTCTTCAAGTTTTCAACCATTGAAATGATATAATCTACATGCAATAACAAAACAACGCCTTAATGACACTCATGATGACATATGTTCTTCCACAATAACATGATGACATAGAAAGGTACTCACGACACTTTAATGGCACTTGTTGGAATGTTTGTGCGTCATTGCTTTTTTCCATACTGCCTAACGAAAACGAAGAAGAAGAGAAGACTGTAAAAAGAGATGGTCGGAAAATCCCCCTTTGATGCCCACCAATGATTGAACCAATCGTTCGATTTATAGTTATCTCCATGAGGTAGGAACAAACCAAGATAAGTTTTCTATCTAACACAAAGCAGGAACGAGAAGGCAACCATGTATTATAGCACAAGCTAAAAACAAAGGCGGAACGTGCAAATCTGTATACAGGGAGGGGGAGGACATTTTCGTCTAACACATATCTATCTTATGAGAGGACATTTCTGTCAAAAGCATATCTACCTTTTTTGTATGTTATTTTATTATAAAGTCATCGTGGGCAACCTTGGCATATGAATTATCACGGGTCCCAAGATATTCCTCCATACACATAGGAACACGCGAATTTGTGTTCCGGGGAGAACACACAACACCCTCTCCTTCTACAGGGACTACTCCCACTTCTCCTCCATATGAGTATCCTTACTTTGAACTCCCAAAGGGTGTGTCTGTTTCCATATATGGCCCTTCTACATGAACTGCTCCCCCTTATCCTCCAGATGGCCATCCTTACTTTGTGCTCCCTAAAGGTGTGCATTTTCCCCCCATCTGGCCCTTCTACAGGGACTACTCCTCCTTCTCCTCCAGATGAGTATCCTTACTTTGAGCTCCCTAAGGGTGTTCATGTTTCCCCATCTAGCCCTTCTACAAGAACTGCTCCCCCTTCTCCTCCAGATGGCCATCCTTACTTTGTGCTCCCTAAAAGTGTGCTTGTTCCCCCCTCAGGTCTTTCTACGAGGATTGGCTCTGATCCTCCTCCATTTTATTAGAGGGCTGCTGCTTATTGTTGAACTGTTGGAGTGGTGTCATGGTTGCCAAAAATAAAAGCATTGTATGTCCGTTCACAGTTTGCAGGGGAGATTTTCATTGTTGAATAAAAGACACCATTGATTTGTTTAAATGAGTTTATTTGGTTGTCGTGCTCTTTTTGTTTTTTCTTTTCATGTATGGTTTGTTTAGTGTGAATTAGCTCTCTGATAGTACACTTGTTGATATGTTTTCATGAGACTTAATATAGCAACAACTTAGTTTTTTTTTTCCATGAGAAGTGGAGAAATCACCCCTGGGATTAGGGACCTAATCGATGAGAGAGAGGCCATTGGTTCCCTTCTTACCCATATAAGAACGGGGTGAGATGGGGCTAATAGCATGCACATGTGATGGATGCTCAATGCACGTTCACCTAAAAAAAAGCCTTTAGTGGTGCTTTTGAAGTGCGATTAAAGGTCTAATTTTCGCTGATTTTTAGCAAAGCTTCAAAACGCCGCTGAAGACCCTTTATACACGTGTAAATTACCTTTAGAGCGCCTATAAATGTCTAATTTCTGTTTAGACCTTTAGCCGCACTTCAAAATGCCGCTAAAAGGTCTTTTTAAATGTGTGCGCACTGAGCGTCCATCATGTTCTTCCATTTTTGTCAAGCACCTACCACTAACTCTCTCTCTCTCTTATATATATATATATATATATATATATATATATATATAGAGAGAGAGAGAGAGAGAGAGAGAGAGAGAGAGTTCCATGGAAATCAATTAAAGGATGTGAATTAGGGGATTTTGAATTTAAGCATCATTATGACGTGAACCCAAGATCTGACAAAATTGGATCCATAGATGAATTTGTTACACTATAAACATCAGCTAGCAGCACTTTTAAAGTGTTGGTAGTTACTTTGGGTGGCACTTTAGAAGCGCCACCCAACTGCTGCTAGATCTCGCATCGCAAGAACAAAGCCCGATGCTTGAAAAGCAGCAGAGGAAGTCTTTACCGACACTTTAGAATCGCCAACAAAAGGATTTCATTCATTTCAAATAATATTTACTTTTACCATCGACAAAGGCTTTTCAAAGAAGATTTCTTTTAATGGCACTTAAAAAGCACCAAAGGTCACACTATTGAAATAAAAGAACATCAGTCATGGTTAAAACCTACAACGAAGTATTTTCCATTGAAAAGATCTATTTATATTTTTATTACTATATACATATAATACATTTGTGTGTGTATCTATGCTCATGTGTCTATATATGTTAAAAAGATTCATAAATAAATATAATATATACATGTGTTTGGAATAAGCATTTATTTGTGTGTGTGTGAATATATATTTATTTGTATATAAAAAATCATATTATATATACTTGGCATTTTTGTATATGTATATTTCTATATATTATTCTTTGTACATAAATTAATTTGTATACATATATTTGTCCATTTACATGTATATATTAAATTATTTTCATCGATATATTATTTACTTTGTTATATTTTTTAAATATATCATATTATCTTTTAGGGAAAAATTGATGTGGTGAGCGTTAATCGAACAGGTGATCTTTTGATCTTGAATCTGATGGTCTTCCAACTGAGATATCCCTGCAATATAGCACACACTCACATTTACATATAAAACAATTGGTTTTAGCAATGAAATCCTTGCTTACAAAATGAAATTTATCTTATATTCATGGAAATCTTGATAATGAGAAGATGGTTCACAATCCTGATCGAAATGGAGATTCAGATCCAAACAGGAATGGTAGCAAGAATTTCAAAATTGAGAAGATAAGATCTAAAGGGATAAGAGTTGTAAATGGAGAATCAATCAGGATAACAACACAAATCTTAAAGGAAGATAATTCCCTTTTGCATGCCTTAAATATAGGAGATTAATTTAGTAAAATTGTAAATATGAATTCATGTATGAGTTGTATTGACAGTGGAACCTCTCACAACCAACCAAGAGTGTAGAGTATCTCTTCGTTGACGTTAGGTGTCTTTTACACCGAATCACATTAATTTGATTTTCTTATTGTTTTATGATTTTCCTTTATGGTATTAGAGCAGTAGATTTCGGTGTGAGTTGTGTTTTGCTCTTGTTGCTATATGTGACTTCCAATAATGGTGGTTCAAATTGAATCAGATCAACCTCTAAGAAATATACTTACCCATTTAAGTTGCATGTAGCTAATTTTGTTACTTTCAAGCTGAATCATTCAAATTTATTCCTTTGGAAAACTCAGTTTTTTTATATAGTTGAAAGTTAGGACATGAGTGGATTCATTGATGGCGAATTCCCAATGCCTGCTGCTACTATTGCTTAACAACCTAACCTTGACATCAATGCATGGAAGAGACAGATCATCTACTTCACAAATGGACCTGTTGAGGTGTCTAACCTCTCTTGTCAGGGTCTTTTCCGAAGGGATTGACAGGAGAGGTAGTGTCCATGACTCTTTTTTCTGGACACCACTTTGTTTGATGGGTTCAATGATTTTTTTTGTGTACATCATTTACTTCTTTTTTATGTTTGACTATCTTGCTTGTTATGTCCCACCTTGACAATTGGGACAATGGTCCATTTTGGAACTGGATTGTACTGTCGACTGTCTTTTTATAGACTATTACTCTCAGGATGATCATGACGTTTACTGCCAAGACTGCTGTAATTGCCTTTCAACTGTCTTGGCAACTTCAATATTGTTGGTCTGCTCATGTTGGGGAAATGGGTTGTATAGATACCTAAATTTGTGTTCTCTATGGTCTGCTCATCATCTCCAGTAAGTTAGAGATCTCCATTGTTCAATAAATTTTGGACGATGTGCTTCAGAGAGATAAATAGTTCAGTGTCATGTCCTACTATTCGATGAAATTTACAAAATTTTAAGGTATCATATCCCTTAACTTGAGGATGGTTAGGAACCTTGGGAAGCCTTATGAGTTTGGATTTTAGCAAAAATTCCATGACTTTCGAAAGTGATTGGTGGAATCGGGTGAGCTTGGGATCCCTAGTACAATTCAGGTTTCACTTGGGACTTGAGAGTCCTTGTTGTTGCTCCCCTCGTAGTTTGTACTGTTCTGGTTGTCTATATTGTTTTTGATGCCTGTACAGACCATCTGATGATCTTGTTGTCTGTATTGATTCTACTTTTGTGATGATCCAAAATGCTTCTTATTTTTATATAGGGTCACAATGTTGACTTGGTTCTTGGGCTCAAATTTCTTGGTCCCGATATCTTTATTGTTCTCAGTTTTGACATGTAATCCATCATGCATCCCCTTTTTCTAGTTCGATTCTATCAGAATAGCCGCAACGATAAGCTCCATGAAGATATCATATCTCTAAGTGGCAAAGAGACCATTCAATAGTTGGTTGAAGTTGTTCATGATTCGAGTGATGGCATGAAATTTAGTAAATAGACAATTTATACAATGGTATATAGATCTCCATCGATTTATGAAATCTTGTGCATACTCAACTTTCTTCTACCTAAGAACATACAATTGATTGATTATTGGTAGTGCATCCACTCTAAACCTGAACCTTTTAATGAATAGGTTCATCAAGGTTTGAAATTGAAGGATTTGATGGACATCTAAGGTAGAGAACCAAGACAGACCCTCTCATTCTAAACTTCTTGGGAATAATTGAATTAAGGCTCGATCATTGTTCAGACATTCAGAGCATGCATCCAAGAACAAAGTGATATGGGTCTAGGGTTTCCTAGTTCCGGGGAACTTCTGAGAGATCAACCTCAGAGGTTCAGTGTCTTGACTTAGGACGAAGTTTTGAATCTCGTAGAGTCTTTGCTCTCATTTGGCTACTTTCATTTGACATGTCTTATTTCTTAGCTCTTCTTAAAGATTAAAGACCTGCTCCTCGTAATCAATGGGTTGAGAGTCATTTTTTCTGGCAACTAATATTACTAGATCTGGGATTCAGACTGTCATGACCTTTCGGACCCGCACCTGTTGTCCTTACGCTTCTGATTTTGCTAGAAGCTTTTTAATTTAGCCTCATTTTTTAAGAATTAGTGTTGTAGACCATGCATTATAGTTCTCACAACCTCAGTAGAATTTTTTACTTCTTCCAAGACAAATTGTTTCAAGAGCTCATCTATAACACATTTACCCTGATGTAGTTCTTCATATTGAACCTATAACGCCCCAAATTATTAGCTTTAAAATTTTTGAATAATTTTTTTTTTTTAAACAACAGCGAAAAAGCTCTATTAAATCCTTAGTCAAATTATTTGGGCGGGTTACAAGTAATAGCACAGACTCAAGGCATTAAGTAAAATAAACTCTTGCATTGAAATACTACAAGTTATCAATTACAACTTAATGATTTATTACAAGTCAGAATTCCTTAGGACATCCGAAGAAGATATGGTCACATGGCACTGTCCTCATCGACGACTGCAATTGCTCGTCATTCTGTTTCCTGAAAAATATTAATTCAGAAGGGGTCAGACTACCTCGTCTGAGTAAGAATTGTAATATCCAAATAAATGTGCACATTGTCATGTGTACAAGTATATGTGCAACATGTTTAGATAGAAGTAATAACCATTTAATGTACAAGTCACTAAAGTCAAGTATTTCATGATTAATTTTAATCAACATCAAAGCACGCTACATTATATGCATGAACCATATTTATATAAGTAATAATAACTTTGGAACTTATGTGAATGCATACCTGACTTAAGTAAAGCATTCCATGTAAAGTTTGCATAAAGCACACACCAATATTCAATACATCATTTATAAGTTATCACATTTTTCTTGTAAAGAAAAACCGATTTGAGTCATGCAATGCAAGAATCATGGCTTATTCTAACAATTGCAGCATCAAGCATTATGTAACTACTTGAAGATTTTTCTTAATGCACTAACTTTATGTTTCATCTTGTTAATTACCCTGTGGGTATGCACATGCATTCAACATCGTAGCGGACCGAGACCACACATGGGTCTATTATTTTATAACCCATGTGACTAGCCGTACGGGTATCCAAAGGGGACAGTTCATGACCGAGAGAGTACTCTCCAATGGCTAGAACTAGAATTAGGATGCACCCTGTACTTCTGCAGAAGACTCAGATCTACCACCTAGGATGTATTGGTAGTCCTAGCGCCCTAACTCCGTGGACTGGGGACCGGGTGAGACGCCTCGCTCTCACAAAACAAGAATGTCCCACGGAGTTTGTACCATCAACCCTCTCCAAGGTAGACCTTGGGTCCTATAACGCCCCAAAATTTTAACCCATATTTTTCAGGATTTTTTTTTATATATATAACAACAAAAACAAGAAATACTATAGGGTTAAGCATTTCAGAACATTACACTGGAGAGAAGACCCAAAACTTTTATTTCATTTTATTATCAATGAAAATTAACGTTAGAGTTTTAAATGATATAAACAATTAAATTACAATAAACCCAAGTGATCCCTGGAACAGTAAATCCAAAATCTTGATTCGATGTCTCATCCTGCAGTCACTCGTAAATGCTATTATTCACCTGAAAATAGTAAAATTATAGGAATTAGACTACAACTGTCGAAGTAGAAAATCTGTAACTTTTAATGCAGGTATATCATGAATCTAGTATGTGATGTGGGTGTTATGTGTGAATCTTTAGCATATACAATAGCACGTAAAGCAGACTATGCAACAACAATAACAGACACTAAGCAAGTAAGCAGATTATATAATAGCTATAATTAAACAAAGCATATTCTGTAACAACAATAACAATAACGTGCATGATTTTCATGTAACACTAACAATATGAATTCAATTATCTCATATCTACGCATTTTAAGATTTGCATTTCATCACAAGCTCAAAATATAAAGCATGTTTGAAAGAATATGAAATTGTCTCTATAGTAACTCCACACACTGTGATACCTAACTGTTCTAAATAGTGATTATTTTATCTTATCTCGCAGGTACACATGGGCTGAGGCAACCATCACAGAAGAGAATGTTTGGGGGTATATTATTCAAGGGTATTTTATTAACTCGAACATTCTAACTGAGACTGAAATTCCAAGGGAGCGGCCAGTGACCGAGAGAACCTTCCAAAGGCCAAAACAAAAACATGATGCATCTCTAACTTCTGCAGAAGAACAAAGAGCTATCACCTAGGACATATTGGTAGTTCGAGTCCCCCAACTTCGAGAATTGTGACCAACGAGTCACTTTACGCTCGAAACCAAAACACATGTTCCCAGAGTTTTGTACCACCTACCCTATCCAAGGTAAGCCCAAGAACTGAGTGGGTTAATCTTTTCATTTAATTAATTTCACGAAGTACAGGGCATTTTCTCAACTTCCTTCTACTTTCACAGCAATAGAATTTCCAACCTTAGTCATTTTACCAAGGTGTATAGAACAGTTTCAATCCTTTGTCATATTGATTGCATAAACCCACTCAAAGTGCTCTAGTGCCTTTAAACCAGTCAATCGCCCAACATTTATGATTAAGTTTTCATCATTTTTATTGCCATAACACACATGCTAATAGCTCAAATACCCGCATCGGGTAATCAATCCATATTGCTCGCTAGGCAAAGTTTTCCCAAGTGACTGCCTCGCAGAAAGGCACTTATCCATATGTCACTAAGTGCACCATCATATATTTGAAACCAATATAACAATCACACTCCTCAAACACAACTAACATATTGCATTCAAGCAATTCAAATAACACATTTTCTGACAAAAAAGCAGTTTAAGCACGTGGTATTTCATGTAAATCAGTCATAGCACTAGAGAAACCTGGAAGAATGAAATTTAAAGAACCCTATAGAGCCCAAACAACAACTGTGTGCAGCATCTACAACTATAGATGTAACCCACTTAGTATCATTATTCACGCAGGTGCAACTGGTTAAATACATAAGAGCCTAAGACATTCAAAAAGTTTGATCCAAGGTTTTGACCTCATAGGTGTTTGTCTATATCTATAAATGTCTGGTTCATCAACCTCAAATCAATTGGACCAATTCATTAGACATTTCGAGTTCAAATCAATCTATATATATATATTATTTTAAGTACATGTTGATCATTTGAAATCAAAGCACTCAAAGATATCAGTTCACAAGGCTGATCGACCTATACACTATTTGACTGTCCCGAAATGAACATAAAGATGCCATGCTTTACAAATGTAATAATCACAACTGGTTAGCAGAAATTAAATTAACATGTTTATATTCAGAATGAACAGACACAAGACTCAGTTAACAGGATTTAATGTAATTAGGTTGAACTTTTCAGCATGAAATATACACATTTAGCTAATCAAGAATTCATATAAGAATGTTCTGTTTGTCTAAATGAAACAAACACATTCGATTGTCCAGAACTAACATAAGGATGTTATTTAATGTTAAATGAAACAGGCTCCAAAGATCATCCAACCGGTATTTAACAGAAGTAAGTTAAAACAGACTCCAAATAGGACTGACAAGATTTAAACATGTTATGTCTTTCTAAATGAAACAGATGCAGATTAAGCTAACAGGAAATCTATATCAACATGCTATGGGTTACCAATAAAATCAGAAACAACCTTCAACGTTCTCTTTTATGTAACACTTCCCCCTGAATCTAGTTATTCAGCATCAAGATCGATAGAAAACCCCCAAATCTGGTTTTTTTCTTTCTTTTCACAGGTGAGTTTACCCATTGCTTTAACCAAGAACCCTCAAATTTATTGGATTTGAGATTTCCCTAGGTTAGGGTTAGGCAAGCGAGAAAAAAAATATCCAAATTAGTGTAGTGGCCACCGAGATCCCGACACCGCATTGGAGCACACCATGCATACCTTAAGTTCTGGCATGACAGAAACACCCATAGCCAGAGATCAATTGATATCTAATCAGAAAGGGTTACAAATCAAAAGAAAAACCCCTTTCTAATCTTCCCACAAAAACCCAATCCCATTCAAGAATCACTCAACTTCTTACAATAGTATCATAAAATCCTACAACAAGAATCGCCGCTACTAGAAACCTCCACTCACCTGTCAGAGTTTTCCAGTTGTCAAGACTCCCATCATCGTCTTGGAAACACACCAGAATCAGGGTTTGACATGCTCGTAACGTGAGGAAAAAAATGGGGTTCCCTTGGACCGACCCAAACACAACTGGATGCAATCAACACCAGACAAGAAAAGGTGCAGAATCCTACCTTTTTTTGGCAACTGGAGGAAGAAATGACTTGTTGAGGTCGTCGGTGACTGAAGCGGCAGATGATCGGAGCTTTTTGACGTCGGTGCTTCTGCGGGTGAGTGCAAGATCGTCAAAGAGGGCCAAGCATGATAGAGAGAAACCCAGGGCAGAGTGAAGGATAAGGCTTCCCTCCACCCCCACCCCCACCCCCACCCCCACCCCCACCCCCCCTCTTTATCGACCCCATGCTCTCCCTCCCTCCGCAAAAGGCAGAGTTAGTTAGTTACGGCCCTCTGTAACCTTCCCCTTCTTGAGTCTTGGCAAGAATCGTGCCCTAGGCACGATTCTTTGCCTTTAAGTTTTTATAAGGCTTGGCCGGGTTTGGGTCCTGGGACCCACGATGTTGGATCCACTATCAAAGTGGATCCGGGTCCCAAGCGAGAGGAGGATTCGGGTCAGCCTAAATTGAGGGATCCAAGTGGATCTGGGTCGTGTAAATAACAATGAATCCATGGGTTGGATCCGTTTGGGTCCAACTGTGGATTCGACAAATTTATTTAGTATTATTTCCTTATAACAATTAATCTTAGTTATTTATTTATTTAGTATTATTATTATATATATACTTTAATACCCATTTTTATATATTTCTTTTGGATCCGGGTAACGGATCCTAGGTCCAAATCATGTTAATTATAAAATATATATGTATAAAATTTCTAGGTAACTGCATAAAATTTGCAGTTATTACAGGTCTAGTAACATACACCATCTTTCAGGTGTACCTAGAGCCCTGGAAAACCAGTAACATATACCATTTTCAGGTATACCCAGTATCCTGGGAAACCAATAACATATACCGTCATTCAGGTATACCTAGAATCCCTTATTTACTTATATGTGCATATTTTTCATTCTTATTTGTTTAGGTCCAATAACATACACCAACTTTCAGGTGTGGCCAGAGCCCTGGAAAACCAGTAACATATACCATCTTTCAGGTATACCCAGAATCCCAATAGAAACTGGTAACATATATCGTCTTTCAGGTATACCCAGGATCTAGATTTTTCATTTATGTGAACATATTTTAATTTAGCTTTTGTTTTTTGTGCTAGGGCATACATATTGTAAGTGCACATATATCGTCTTTCAGGTATACCACTGGCTATGGCGCAACATGGCATAACCCAACTTTAACAATTCATAAGTGCACGTATGACACTATCAACTTTCTGCGAAGCTGTAAGCTCGATTTTAAGCTTTCACATGATCATGGCATGAAAATGTCTTTTATCATGCAAACTTTTGCAGAACACACATAAATCACTAGCACGTAAACATGTCATAACATGAAATCATGATTCAATTATATAAGTCATATAGCATCATAGGTGCCTATATGGCATCACAAGGATTTGACATGCTCAGTTTGAGTTTGTATATCGCGCCTTTGTAGTTTTTCTTTTGGTTGGTGACATTATAACAAGAATATGTATTTAACCACAGGCAATTCATGCATCGAAACTGTCATATGACAATTACATATGTAAATCATGTATAACATGAATATGTCATGGATATCCCATTCATGTGATACATTCATTGATGCATAGCTCTCTTTTCACAAGCATATAATAAATTCACCATGCTATTTAAACATGTGCACTAAAGTGAGCCTTTGCCCTAACTAATGTATGTGTGCATCAGTGCATTTCTGACCTATGCTGAATAAGGGCATAATAGTGAATTTCAAATGTAACATACATTTTATTGTAGGGGAAATAACAAGTACACTTGGTCCATCTCTACCAAGATCTATAGAAATGTTTTTTTTTTTAAATACTTGTCTAACGACTTGTTAATGATGAGAAGCTACAACAAACTGAATGAAACAACTACAGAAAATGGTCGATGTAAACCGTAATTGAGAACAATACTTAACTTAGATAAATCCTAGATTTAATTAAAAATAACACCATCGGGACTCAACTAACGCTTATACTAAACACTAACTAAATGAACATGAGACAAAGAATTACACATGATAGCAGTTGCAACAGGATGATCACGAGTCTAACTCTAATTGAACAATATTACTAATACCTCAACTTTGAATTGAATGAATAAGACTACTTACCAAAAACCCATGGGACCGATTAAAGAATGCTTATCCGATTATGAAAGAGGCGAGTTGGAATTTAGATGTTCAATTACATGACCCCATTGATGAACTAGGTACTAATTGTAAAAGAAATTAATAAAGGACTAAAGAAAGAATTACTACTTAGTTTAAAAAAATGTAAGTTAGGAATTGCTATAATGATAGGTTAAGCTATGTAAGGGAACTAGCTATAGATGGTGAAATCAAGAATCATGACATTATATTAAATATCAATCATTTTATGCTGCCAATTATACAACATTAAAGGTGCTTTTGTAATAGAAGCTAGAGGACATTATGGGGATACTTTTTTTTTATATTGCATGTGGCAGCAGGTAGTTGTAAAGACATTTTTTTTCTCTCTTCAAACCATCAGAGAGCTCAGGAGAACGTTTTTCTAATATGAGAGCAATTGTCTAAGACTACAATTCTATAAAATAGGATTTAATTTTTTTTCGTTGATGGGGGTTATGAACCAAGGTTGTGGTTTCACTCAACTGTGCATCCCACCACAACACTACAACCCCACAACCCCACTTGTTGCAATATTGACCTTGTTTAATTCCTTTATATACGAATTGATTTTCGACTAATCTTAAGAATGATTTGGATAAAAAATATATTTTAGATCTTCTAAACCTTCTAACTAGATTTTTGGATCTTGATCACAATTCAACCATATTTGGGTCCATTAAGATCCAATAGAATTCCAATTGGGTTTCAGATCCATCCAGGATTTGAGTTCATACATCATATTCAAATCCAAACACTGGATCCATTTGATCCAGTTTGGATACAAGATCCATCTATATCACTTTACTGCATCTATTTTAAAGAACTATAACATTTATTTATTTTGATAATTATCAAAATTTTGCGGGTTTTACATCCTTTCCCCCTAAAAGGAATTTCGCCCCGAAATTCGTTACAAGTACTAAACCACTAGACTGGAGCATCTTTCTTGTATTTAAAATTTTTGGTTTTTCCTCATATGTTATCCAATGAAAATCTCTGAGAAAATTTTAAAGATTCAATCTATGTGCTTTATTTTATATTATTATTATTATTTTTTTGTTAGTTATAACACTACGATAAGGGAAACTTGTCTCTTTTTAATGAAGTATGTTCTTACAAAAATATCAAAATTTCTTGGGGTTTACATCCTCTCCCCATAAAAAGGAATTTTGTCCTCAAAATTCATTTCAAGTACTAGACAAATGGACCGAGGTAACATACTATGTGTTGATACTGACTAATAATTGCAACCAATTTCGAACATTAAATTTCATGTCTTGTGTGGAGTGCATATAGTCCTATTCAAGATATCAAAAATCATTTTCTGAATTTATCTAACAAGATGTTAAATATGACCTAAGGATATCAATCAAGTTTAGTATTATCACATATCTAATCTTGATTCGTCAGATCATATATTCTTGATAGGATTAACTAAAGTTTGGTGTTGGTTTCACGATTCATTTTTGAATGAGTGAATCTAAATTTGACAAAACTTAGATATCCATGCATATGATTATATGAATATAAATTAGTCAAATCTAAGTGTTAAGACTTCTAATCATCCAATTGAAATTCAAATCCAAAATATTCATCTTTATACCTAAAGAACATAATAACAAAAATTCTCAGATTATATATTTATTCTAGTTCACTATTTAAAGATTCTTTATTATTCATCCTGACTTGGCAATGTGGATGTTTGTCATGACACAACTCTAGATAAGACGTTCAGTGAGTCCAAGAGTTCGTCACACCTAGCTTCTCAAGCCATCTAATTGAGCAAAAAAAACTATCATAAGTTTCTTGATCTAATTTAATCACAACTTATATTTAATGATGTTCCTAGAAATATATCCAGGTTCTTGATTTTCACAAAATAAATCAATTTCTTCAGAAAATAAAAACATAACTCAAATACTATACACTTACAGAGCTGAAAGGGACATAGACCATATATTCTTGTCCTACTCTGATACCATAATTGTAACGCCCCAAATTTTTAGCTTTAAAAATTTAGAATAATTTTTTTTTTAAACAACAGTGGAAAAGATCTATTAAATTCTTAGTCAAATTATTTGGGCAGGTTATAAGTAATAGCACAGACTCAAGGCATTAAGTAAAATAAACTCTTGCATTGAAATACTACAAGTTATCAATTACAACTTAATGATTTATTACAAGTCAAAATTCCTCAGATCATTCGAAAAAGATATGGTCATATGGCACTGTCCACAGCGACGACTGCAATTGCTCGCCATTCTGTTTCTTGAAAAATATTATTTCATAAGAGGTCAAACTATCCCGTCTGAGTAAGAAGCATAATATCCAAATGAATGTGCACAATGTCATGTGTACAAGTATATGTGCAACATGTTTAGATAGAACTAATAACCATTTAATGTACATGTCACTAAAGTCAAGTATTTCATGATTAATTTCCATCAACATCAAAGCACGCTACATCATATGCATGAACCATATTTATATAAGTAATAATAACTTTGGAACTTATATGGATGCATACCTGACTTAAGTAAAGCATTCCATGTAAAGTTTGTATAAAGCACAAACCAATATTCAATACATCATTTATAAGTTATCACATTTTTCATATAAAGGAAAACCGATTTGAGTCATGCAATGCACGAATCACGACTTATTCTAACACTTGCAGCATCAAGCGTTATGCAACTACTTGAAGATTTTTCTTAATGCACTAACTTTATGTTTCATCTTGTTAATTACCCTGTGGGTACGCACATGCATTCGACATCGTAGCGGACCGAGACCACACGAGGGTCTATTATTTTATAACCCGTGTGACTAGCTGTACGAATATCTAAAAGGAACAGTTCATGACCGAGAGAGTACTCCTCAATGGCTAGAACTACAATTAGGATGCACCCTATACTTCTACAGAAGACTCGGATCTACCACCTAGGATGCATTGGTAGTCTTGGCCACCTAACTTCGTGAACTGGGGACTGGGTGATATGCCTCGCTCTCACAAAACTAGAATGCTCCACGGAGTTTGTACCGTCTACCCTCTCCAAGGTAGACCTTGGGTCCAGTAACATACACCATCTTTCAAGTGTACCCAGAGCCTTGGGAAACAAGTAACATATATTGTTTTCATGTATACCCAGTATCCTGGGAAACTAGTAACATATACCGTCATTCAGGTATACCCAGAATCCCTTATTTATTTATATGTGCATATTTTTCATTCTTATTTGTTTGGGTCCAATAATATACACCGTCTTTCAGGTGTACCCAAAGCCCTGAAAAACCAATAACATATACCATCTTTTAGGTATACCCAGAATCCCAATATAAACTGGTAACATATGTCGTCTTTTAGGTATACCCAGGATCTAGATTTTTTTATTATGTGAACATATTTTAATTTAGCTTTTGTTTTTTTTGCTAGGGCATACATATCGTACCCCACTGGTTGTGCCGCAACATGGCATAACCCAACTGTAACAATTCATAAGTGCATGTATGGAACTATCAACTTTCTGCGAAGCTGTAAGCTCGATTTTAAGCTTTCACATGATCATGGCATGAAAATGTCTTTTATCATGCAAACTTTTGCAGAACACACATAGATCACTAGCACGTAAACATGTCATAACATGAAATCATGATTCAATTATATAATTCATATAGCATCATAGGTGCCTATATGGCATCACAAGGATTTGACATGCTCAGTTTGAGTTTGTACATCGCGCTTTTGTAGTTTTTCTTTTGGTTGGTGCCATTATAACAAGAATATGTATTTAACCACAGGCAATTCATGCATTGAAACCGTCATATGGCAATTACATATGTAAACCATGTATAACAAGAATATGTTGTGGATATCCCATTCATGTGCTACATTCATTGACGCATAACTCTCTTTTCACAAGCATATAATAAATTCACCATGCTTATTAAACATGTGCACTATGTTGAGAAACTATATTTTGATGACACACAATATGATACACTGTCATATTTGATTTAATATGATATGATAATATGTCTTCTTGAAAAATGTTATATTATGACTGAATATGCTTTTCCATGTATCTAACGAGTATTTGATGCAAGGATATCTCATCATAAAGGGATGGAGACCTCCTGTTCAACTACAACCGTGGTGGAATCATACTTCTTGAAGAAAAAGCTTGTTGAGCCATGCGTTCTTAAAGATCATCTAAAGAGATCGGCTTCCTCAAGATGAAGATTTTTTTCTTCTTTAGAGTCATATGTAACAGAACCTTCAGAAGCATGCATATTGCATATTACATAAAAGTCACTCATTCCCAAAAGCTATATTTCATAAAAGTATACGATAGTTTCAAAAAGCACCTTTTTGAAAACCAATAATTGTACCTTCTTACAACCCTTTATGAAAAAGGTATTTTGACATGATATATTAGCTCATGATTTCAAAAAGTAATAATTGTACCTTCTATCATGTACAAGACAACTTGAAAAGTAATTATTTTAAATAAGTAAGAAAAAAACAAAACATAGAAATCGGCTAGACAAAAAAAAACAAATATAATATGTTTTGAAAAGACTTTAATTACCTTTTTACAACTCAAGAATGTTGACTTAATTGAAGTCATCATTCTTTTTGTAAAACATTAAATACCTCCTCTAAAAATCTTTTTTGAAATAACTAGTTTAATCCCACTCAAGAATGTCGACTTGCTTAAAGCCTTCATTCTCTCTATAGACGTTAAATAGCACATCATAAAGCAATTCTTGATATAACTATTTACAAATAAAGATCTCAAAGCATTTATTGTACTTACACTCATTTAAGTAAAGAAGTGACAATCTCTAAATAAAATACTTAAGTACTACAAATCATTAATTAGAATAGAGACAAAACTACATGATGGCTTACACATCCAACGTTCAATGTACTATTGTAAGAAAAAAACTTTTTACATAAACTATATAATACCTAAAATTTTACAATGACTAGTGTATCTCATATACTACTTTTATGGAAAGAAGACTTTTTCGAAAATCCATAAAGATTTTTTTTTGAAATGACTTGACATCTCACATCCCAAAAAGACTATCATTTCAAAAAGGCAACGACTATTTTTCTAAGGCTATATAAACATAAACAATTTACTTATTTCACATGGACATGTGAGCTTACAACGAGAAAAAGTCTTATTCGATATTTGAAAGAGAGCCTTAAAAAAGAAAAAGAAAAGAAAGAGAAAAAGTCAAGAATAGCTCTTTGACAAAGAGTATCTTCTGAGTGAAAAGAACAGAACATTCTGATAATCCTTCTTTCGTGCATTCATATCATTCTGAAGGTTCTATAGGAAGTATTGTAACTTTCTGTTATTCATTGTATTCCTTTTTTGTTGAAAGAAGTAGACCTCTGAGAAAGAGGGTGTTGTCCTTCTCTGTTGAGAGAAGAAGACCTCTGTGAAAGAGGGTGTGCCCCTTCTCTATTGAGAGAAAAAGACCTCTGAGAAAGAGGGTGTTCCCCTTCTCTGTTGACAAAAGAAGACCTCTGAGGAAAAGGGTGTTGTACTATTTAGCCGGTGACTTGGATGTTATAGTGGAAAGCTCAAGTGGTTTGCTTGGGGACTGGATGTAGGTCTGGGAATTGACCGAACCAGTATAAATTATGTGTTTTATGTGTTGTGCCTTATTGCATTCTGTTTTTATTTTATCGATCTTTATCGTATTTCACTATTCACCCCCCCTCTAGTGGAATTTCATTTGGTATCAGAGCAGGTTTGCTGGTTTTGACATAACAAGTCTTCCAGCATATATGGCACCTACCTCTTATGCTCGTGATATTGAAGGTCAACACGCATCTCGTCCTCCTTTCTTCAACGGCTCCCACTATGGATACTGGAAATGCAGAATGGCTATATTTCTCAAGTTCATAGATTTTGCTTATGGTCTGATGAAGAAAAGAAAATGGCAAATTTAAATGCAAAGGCTATGAATGCCTTATATTGTGCCATTGATCAAAATGAATTCAATAGAATATCTATTTGTGAATCTGCTTATGATATTTGACATTCTTTGGAGGTTATTCATGAAGGAACCAACAAAGTGAAAGAAGCCAAAATCTCATCTCTTGTAAGAAAATATGAGCTGTTCAAAATGAATAAAGATGAACCCATCACAGAGATATTCACCAGATTCACAAACATCACCAACGATCTGAAATCTCTGGGTGTAACCCATTCCCAGACAGATAAGGTGAAGAAAATCTTGAGATCTCTCCCAATTGATTGGGAGAAAAAGACTACTGTCATTGAAGAAGCTCAAGATTTATCCAAACTTACCTTGGACGACTTAATAGGCAATCTTATGGCCTATGAAGTCCATATGAAAGAAAGAAGGGAAGAGGAACAACCTTTAAAGAAAACTCTAGCCTTCCCAGCTCTTTCTAAGAATGCAGATTCAGAAAAAGAATCTGAAATTGCGCTACTCACCAGAAAATTCCAGCGCTTTATGAGAAGGAACCGACTTCCAAATAAGCACAAGGAAAGAAAAGACCCTAAGGAAGACTCCATGTGCTATCAGTGTAATAAGCCAGGTCACTTGAGACGTGATTGTCCTCTTCTCAAAAGAAAATCCAAGATAGAGGAACCAAAGAAGAGGTTCTTCAAGAAAAAGGCTCTGCATGCTCAATGGGATGATTCAGAACCATCCACAAGTGAAGAGTCAAGTGATGATGAAGCAGAAACCGCCAACATGTGCTTCATGGCAGAAAGCTCTGTAAGTGAATCCCTTGATTTCTCCTTTGAAGAACTTTAAAATGCTTTTCAGGAACTTTTTGAAGAATCGAGGAAAACAATTCTCAAAAATAAACTTTTGAAATCTGAAAATCTAGAGCTTTTGCTAAAAAATGAAAAACTCAGTATTGAAAATTCTGAGTTACAAAAGAAAATTTTTCTGATTACTTCTGAAATCTCTTCTACTAGCTCCAAGACTAAAAATCTGCAAGTAGAAATTTCAGAATTAAGAAGTAAAACTGAGAACCTTATGAAAACGGTTTTCAAGTTTACTAAAGGAAAAGAGAACCTGGATAAACTTTTATCCTCTCAAAAAGTCTCTTTCTACAAGAATGGTATTGGCTACTCTCATTTCAACAAATCTTCTTGTATGAATCAAAAGACCACTTTTGTCAAAGGTTTTTTTGAACCTAAAAAGGAGTATAATATTTTTTATTCCTTGAACTCCTCTAAAGTTACAGACAAACCCAAATCAAAATGGATATGGGTTCCAAAGTCTAACAAAAAGGGACCCGACTGGGTACCAAAAAGAAGTTTTACTTAATGTTTTGCAGGCTCCAAAGAAGAACAGATGGATATTAGACAGTGGATGTTCAAAACACATGACAGGACATCCAGATCTTTTTGCTGTTCTTTATCATAAAGAAGGAGGAACTGTCACCTTTGGAGATAACAACAAAGGTTTGATAATTGGTATTGGTAATATTGGCAATATTGATAAACCTCTTATCAAAGACGTTCTCCTTGTTAAAGGCTTAAAACATAACCTTCTAAGTATTAGTCAAATGTGTGACACAGGTTATAATGTTAACTTTAAACATGATGCATGCCTTATAGCAGACACTAACGAAAACATCATTTTAAAAGGTATAAGAAGAAATAATATATATGAATTATACCTAGAAAACATTACTGAACATTGCCTTATAGCTAATAATGATACTCAACATTTATGGCACATGAGAATGGGTCATGTCAACTCCAAATACATGTCTAAATTAGCTAAAGATAAGTTAGTACGTGGGTTACCCAAAATATCTTTTAAAAAGGATTATTTTTATGATGCATGTCAACTAGGAAAACTGTCAAAATCATCTTTCAAATCAAAAAATATCATTTCAAGCAAAAGACCCTTAGAGCTTCTCCACCTGGATCTTTTTGGTCCTTCTAGAGTAGCTAGTCTTAATCATAATAAATATGCTTTTGTCATTGTAGATGATTACTCAAGATTTACTTGGGTAATATTTTTGAAAAACAAAAGTGATACGTTTTGTCAATTTGAAATTTTATGTAAAAAATTACAAAATAAAAAATCTTGTTCTATTCTAAAAATCCGCAGTGACCATGGAGGAGAATTTGATAATGAACTTTTTGTAAATTTTTGTAACTTGCATGGTATTTCTCATAACTTTGCCTTTCCTAGAGCTGCACCTCAAAATGGTGTAGTAGAAAGAAAGAATAGAACCCTACAGGAATCTGCTAGAACTATGCTCCAACATAATAATCTTTCTAAATCTTTTTGGGTAGAAGTTGTTAATATTGTATGTTATATAACAAATAGAGTTCTTATCAGGCCCTTATTAAATAAAACTCCCTATGAATTATTCTATGACAGAACTCCAAGAATAGACTATTTTAAAGTCTTTGGATGTAAATGCTTTATCCTTAACACAAAAGATAGCCTGGATAAATTTGATGCTAAATCTGTTGAAGGCATATTCTTAGGATATTCAAGTCATAGTAAAGCATACAGAGTTTTTAATAAGAGTTCATATACTATTGAAGAATCTATGCATGTCAGTTTTTGTGAATCTATTGATGAATCTGTTCTTAAGCAGACTAACGATGAGGATGTTGAGAGTACAGATTTATTCCTAGATAACATAGCTAAATCAAATGAAGATAATCATCAAAGAACATTTGTTGAAATCAGAGATCATCCTCAAAAGCAGATTTTGGGAGACCTGACCAAGGGGGTTCAAACTAGAGCTCAGCTGGAACGGATTGCAAACATGGCTTTCATTTCTCAACTTGAACCAAAGAAGATTGATGAAGCCATCATCGATGAGTTCTGGATGCTAGCCATGACTGAAGAACTGAATCAATTCCAAAGAAATGATGTTTGGGATCTTGTACCAAGACCAAAGGATCATCAGATCATTGGGACAAGATGGATCTTCAGAAACAAGCTAGATGAAACAGGTAATGTTATAAGAAACAAGGCAAGACTAGTAGCTCAAGGATACAACCAGGAGGAAGGTATTGACTTTGATGAAACATTTGCTCATGTTGCTAGACTTGAATCTATTAGAATGTTTTTAGCATATGCAAGCTATATGGATTTCAAACTATATCAAATGGATGTTAAAAGTGCATTTCTAAATGGTTTTATAAATGAAGAAGTTTATGTAAAACAACCTCCAGGTTTTGAAAATGAACAATATCCAGATCATGTTTTTAAACTAAAACGTGCCTTATAGGGATTGAAACAAGCACCTCGTGCTTGGTATGATAGACTAAAAACTTTTTTATTAAAAACTGGTTTTTCTGTAGGCAAAGCAGACTCTACTCTATTTGTGAAAATAGTTAAAAATCATACCCTTATTGTTCAAATTTATGTGGACGATATCATCTTTGGATCTACTAACAGCACTCTATGTGAAGATTTCTCTAAGTCCATGCAGAAAGAATTTGAAATGAGTATGATGGGAGAACTCACCTACTTTCTTGGATTGCATATTAAGCAAACCAAGGATGGAGTTTTCATCAATCAATCCAAGTATGCTCATGAACTTCTAAAGAGGTTCAACATGAACTCAACTGTTTCAAAGAATACTCCTATGAGCACAACTACTCTTTTGGACAAAGATGAAGATGGTAAGTCTGTAGACACAAAGGTATACCTAGGTATGATAGGATCACTACTCTATTTAACTGTTAGCCGTCCAGATATTATGTTCAGTGTTTGCTTGTGTGCTAGATTTCAGTCAAATCCAAAATAATCACATCTTAAAGTTGTAAAAAGAATAATAAGATATTTAAAAGACACAGTTGATTTTGGATTATTTTATTCAAAATCTTCTACATTTGATTTAATCTCATACAGCGATGCTGACTTTGCTGGAAGTAAATCTGACAGAAAAAACACAAGTGGAACATGTCATATGCTAGGGCACTCACTGGTTTCATGGTTGAGTAAGAAACAAAACTGTGTATCTTTATCTACTACTGAAGCTGAATACATAGTTGTTAGCCTAGCATGCACTCAAGTCATCTAGATGAAACAAACTTTAAAAGACTTTGATTTAAATTTTGAAAATACAACTATTTTTTATGATAATACTAGTGCTATAAACCTATCTAAAAATCCTATTTTACACTCACGAACTAAGCATATTCAAATAAGACACCATTTCTTAAGAGAACAAGTCTTAAACAACATAATTAAACTTGAATTCATACCCACTAATCAACAGTTAGCAGACATCTTCACTAAACCTTTGAAACATGAAGACTTTACACGAATTAGAAGAGAATTAGGAATATGCAAACTAAGTGACTTATAATTAATGACACTTATTAAGACTAAAACATCTTATGAGTTCTATTAAAAATTTATTTTTCTTCTTATCGATGTTTTTTTTAAGTACTTTTTCCACTATTCAAAGTCAAATTGTATTCACGTATACTCTAAACACTCATAAAAACACATTCATCATGACACATTCTTTATGTCTTTTAACTTGTCATCTTTCAAGTACACATCAATAATTACGCCTTGTCCTATTCCCTTTTCACTCATATCCATAAGAACCATTAATATTAAGTAAAGCTATCATGACTTTGTTCACATCACTCATCTCATAACACCTTTTATCACTTTTGTCTTCTTGTGAAAACCTCTCTTACGATGAGCTAGCCATGATATTATGTTACTCATTTATTCTATTTTTTTCCAAATGATATATCCCTTTTTCATGACTTCCTTTTCTCCTATCAAGACACTTCACTAAACTTTATGGTAAATAAATCGAGTGTTTATCCTTCTTATTTTTTTTCACCACCTTTTTCAAAATCAAATTGTTATATTTCACGTAAAATTTTACTACATCATCCTTTATATCATATACTAAGTACATTTTATTATCGTCCTTTCATCCTTTACACCTTTTTATGAAAAAATTATTCGACAAACTTGTCCTCCATTCTATTTCCTCATGAGTACTACTAGTATCACTCTTTTCTTTTCTTTTTCTCTCTCTCTCATACGAAGTGAGACTCCATCTGTGACCCTTGACCTCATAAAATTTATCCTTTTTTTAAGCAAAACATCAACTCTTATCAATCATATCTTTACTTTATGTCATACATCAAGTGTTTGTTGTCCTTTAGGACCACCATTATCTCTCTATAAATTCGACTATTCACACTCCTTCCACGCATACCTATAAAAATACTTCTTAAATAAGAAATTATTGCATCTCACTCATATGTCCTTGTTTGTCTTATTCACATCTCATTCTTCACGAATTTAGAATGCTTTCACATAAAGTAAAAATTTTGTATAAAAAGTTGCTTGGTTTATTAGGCCATTATTTCCTTCACTCTATAATTATTCTTACATCTCTTCACTTCAGGAAAATCTTTAAAATCCTTAGAGTATTCACCTTCTTGACTTTATTCATTCATCACACGTGAAGTCCAATAGGACACTCCATACTCAATACATGACACATCTCACAATTCGATAACCTCTCCCATAGAAAAGTTTTTCTCTTTATAGAAAAATTATTCAAAACTATGTCCTTCTTGTCATTTACACTAATATAATACACTATCTTCCAAAATTTGATTTGATTTATCATTCACAAGCTTCTTAATCCACAACTCACGAATTTCTTCATTCAACTAAAATCTAAAAATCATTCACTTCAAATGTCATTCATTTCATATCACAATTATTTTCTCTTTATAGAAAAATTATTCAAAACTATGTCCTTCTTGTCATTTACACTAATATAATACACTATCTTCCAAAATTTGATTTGATTTATCATTCACAAGCTTCTTAATCCACAACTCACGAATTTCTTCATTCAACTAAAATCTAAAAATCGTTCACTTCAAATGTCATTCATTTCATATCACAATTATTTTCTTCCTTCTATTTATTAGATTGGTTCATCCCTCACCATTCACTCGCACCTCTCTATCCTCATACTAGCCATCATCCTTTCCAAGTTCTTCTTTTGTTTTAGTCTCTCCTTTTCTTTTCAAGTACTTACAATGGCATCCTCTTCCACATCCGACATGCTTGAAGCTTCGGAGTTGAGATTTCCGGATCTCATTCACACATATCACTCCATAAACTCCATGACCATCCAACCAGGCAAGTTGGTTCACCTTGAAGCCTTTTCAGCTTTTGATTTACAAACTTCTCTTTCCGAACTTATTCATGCTCTAGCCTCTCCAAAATTAATGCCCATCTATCCTCATCTCATCAAAATATTCTACACCAACCTTTCTGTCGACCATGATCACTCTTCTATCACTTCCATGGTGCATGGAAAAGTTTTCTCCTTCGACATGTCTCAGTTAGGCAACATTCTGAATATTTCTTCTTACGGGATTGAGCTTCCCAACATTATTCCTCTCGACCACTCAGTGTTTCAGAAAATCCTCCTCTCCACTCGCTCCACTCACTTCCAATGGCATGAAAGCAATCTCAAACCTCATGCTTTAGTGTTGTCCAAAATTCTTTCCTCCAATATAGTCCCCAAGTTGCCCTCTAGGGGATTTATTGCAAATGAAGTCTCTCTTCTTCTTTATGCCATCTTCTCTGCCTTTCCCATCAACTGGTCCAGTGGCATCTTCCATAACATGATCAACTTTCGTTCCTTTAAGTTTCTTACCTTCAGATATTTCATCACACTCATTCTTGAATTCTTCCAGATTCCTCTTGCAACCGATGTCGTCTATTACTCAAACCATATATTTGATGACTCCTCTCTCAATGAAGAAGAGTCCTCTCACCTAAACTCTGACGACGAAGGCCCTCAAGAAGCAGATCAAGCAGCAACTTCTGACCTTGACATCTTCTCAGCTATTGTCAATGTTCAGAACACCCAGGATCTCCTTCTCAAGAATCAAGCTTCACTACAACTCGGCCAAGATGCATTACTCCGAAAGTTTCACCCCTCCTCCGGATCAAAATGAACTTTTCATTCATGACGTCTGTAATAACTTTAACTATTTATTCCTTTCGGTCTGTAATAACCTTACTCTGATTCCCTCCTTTTTGTCCATGACAAAGGGGGAGAAAACCCTGTTTCCACCATAGAGCAAAATACTCTTTGACATTTTTCAATATTTTTTATGATATTATTATTACTATGCATAATATCTTTTTGACAGGGAGAGCATATTTTGTCATCATAAAAAAGGGGGAGAATGTTGAGAAACTATATTTTGATGACACACAATATGATACACTGTCATATTTGATTTAATATGATATGATAATATGTCTTCTTGAAAAATGTTATATTATGACTGAATATGCTTTGCCATGTATCTAACGAGTATTTGATGCAAGGATATCTCATCATAAAGGGATGGAGACCTCCTGTTCAAGTACAACCGTGGTGCAATCATACTTCTTGAAGAAAAAGATTGTTGAGCCATGCGTTCATAAAGATCATCTAAAGAGATCGGCTTCCTCAAGATGAAGATTTTTTTCTTCTTTAGAGTCATATGTAACAGAACCTTCAGAAGCATGCATATTGCATATTACATAAAAGTCACTCATTTCCAAAAGCTATATTTCATAAAAGTATACGATAGTTTCAAAAAGCACCTTTTTGAAAACCAATAATTGTACCTTCTTACAACCCTTTATGAAAAATGTATTTTGACATGATATATTAGCTCATAATTTCAAAAAGTAATAATTGTACCTTCTATCATGTACAAGACAACTTGAAAAGTAATGATTTTAAATAAGAAAAAGACAAAACATAGAAATCGGCTAGACAAAGAAAAACAAATATAATATGTTTTGAAAAGACTTTAGTTACCTTTTTACAACTCAAGAATGTCGACTTACTTGAAGTCATCATTCTCTTTGTAAAACATTAAATACCTCCTCTAAAAATCTTTTTAGAAATAACTAGTTTAATTCCACTCAAGAATGTTGACTTGCTTAAAGCCTTCATTCTCTCTATAGACATTAAATAGCACATCATAAAGCAATTCTTGATATGACTATTTACAAATAAAGATCTCAAAGCATTTATTGTACTTACACTCATTTAAGTAAAGAAGTGACAATCTCTAAATAAAATACTTAAGTACTACAAATAATTAATTAGAATAGAGACAAAACTACATGATGGCTTACACATCCAACGTTCAATGTACTATTGTAAGAAAAAGACTTTTTACATAAACTATATAATACCTAAAATTTTACAACGACTAGTGTACCTCATATACTACTTTTATGGAAAGAAGACTTTTCGAAAATCCATAAAGATGTTTTTTGCAATGACTTGACATCTCACATCCCAAAAAAACTATCATTTCAAAAAAGCAACGACTATTTTTCTAAGGCTATATAAACATAAACAATTTACTTATTTCACATGGACATGTGAGCTTACAACGAGAAAAAGTCTTATTCGATATTTGAAAGAGAGCCTTGAAAAAGAAAAAGAAAAGAAAGAGAAAAAGTCAAGAATAGCTCTTTGACAAAGAGTATCTTCTGAGTGAAAAGAACAGAACATTCTGAGAATTCTTCATTCGTGCATTCATATCATTCTGAAGGTTCTATAGGAAGTATTGTAACTTTCTGTTATTCACTGTATTCCTTCTTTGTTGAAAGAAGTAGACTCTGAGAAAGAGGGTGTTGTCCTTCTCTGTTGAGAGAATAAGACTTTTGTGAAAGAGGGTGTGCCCCTTCTCTGTTGAGAGAAGAAGACCTCTGAGAAAGAGAGTGTTCCCTTTCTCTGTTGAGAGAAGAAGACCTCTGAGGAAGAGGGTGTTGTACTATTTATCCGGTGACTCGGATGTTATAGTGGAAAGCTCAAGTGGTTTGCTTGGGGATTGGATGTAGGTCTGGGAATTGACCGAACCAGTATAAATTTTGTGTTTTATGTGTTGTGCCTTATTGCATTCTGTTTTTATTTTATCGATCTTTATCGTATTTCACTATTCACCCCCCCCCTCTAGTGCAATTTCACACTAAAGTGAGCCTTTGCCCTAACTAATATATGCGTGCATCAATGCATTTTTGACCTATGCTGAATAAGGGCGTAATAGTCAATTTCAAATGTAACATACATTTTATTGTAGGGGAAATAACAAGTACACTTGGCATTGCACAACTCAAGAATGAGATAACATTGATTCCAGGAACGAACAGTGTAAAACTACAACTTTTGTAAAAATGTGTATGCTTGTGATCCATCCATCACTCATACCCTAATTATTAAGTGCAAAATGACAACCGGGCAGATTTTTAGAAAACCATGGATTTGAGAATGCAACTGGAGATTAACTTAGAACTATGCGAAAATATTATTGAAATCCTCTAAAACCAGACCCAAGTGCAACACTCAAAAACTCCACCAAGATCTATAGAAATGTTTTTTTCTTAAATACTTTTCTAACGACTTGTTATTGATGAGAAGCTACAACAAACTGATTGAAACAACTACAAAAAATGGTTGATTTAAACTGTGATTGAGAACAAGACTTAACTTAGACAAATCCTGGATTTAATTAAAAGTAACACCATCGGGAATCAACTAACGCTTATACTAAACACTAACTAAATGAACATGAGACAAATAATTAAACATGATAGAAGTTGCAACAAGATGATCACGAATCTAACTCTAATTGAACAATATTACTAATACCTCAACTTTGAATTGAATAAATAAGACTACTTACCAAAAACCCATGGGACCGATTGAAGAATGCATATCCGGTTATGAAAGAGGCGAGTTGGAATTTAGATGTTCAATTACATGACCCCATTGATCAACTAGGTGCTAATAGTAAAAGGAATTAATAAAGGACTAAAGAAAGAATTACTATTTAGTTTAAAAAAATGTAAGTTAGGAATTGCTATAACGATAGGTTAAACTATGTAAGGGAACTAGATATAGATAGTGAAATCAAGAATCATGACATTATATTAAGTATCAATCATTTTATGCTGCCAATTATACAACATTAAAGGTGCTTTTGTAACAGAAGCTAGAGGACATTATGGGGATAAATTTTTTTTATATTGCATGTGGCAGCAGACTACAATTATGTAAAATAGGATTTTTTTTTCCGTTGATGGGGGTTATGAACCAAGGTTGTGGTTCCACTCAACCGTGCGTCCCACCACAACACCACAACCCCACTTGTTGCAATATTGACCTTGTTTAATTCCTTTATATACGAATTGATTTTCGACGAATCTCAAATATGATTTGGATAAAAATTATATTTTAGATCTTCTAAACCTTCTAACTAAATTTTTGGATGTTGATCACAATTCGACCATATTTGGGTCCATTAAGATGCAATAGAATTCCAATTGGGTTTCAGATCCATCCAGTATCGGAGTTCATACATCATATTCAAATCCAAACACTGGATCCATTTGATCCAGTTTGGATACAAGATCCATCTATATCACTTTACCGTATCTATTTCAAAGAATTGTAACATTTATTTATTTTGATAATTATCAAAATTTTGCGGGTTTTACAGAACCTCTTCTTCATCCTTTTCTTTTGGTTCCCCGATGGGTTCACAGATGAATATTCCTCTAGATGAACAAGCAATCCTCATTCCTTGGAGTTTAGCTAAGAGGGCCCTTAACTTCTGAGTACCTCTAAGTACTTTTCTGGAATTTAAAGATGGATTTTGGGTCATAGACCCAGGTTGACCTTGTGGGTTGGGGTTGTCAGAACCCTGCCCTAGATTAAACACCAATTGATTCTTTGAAGGACCTGTAGAAACATTTTGTGGAACCATAGTTTAGGATCAAGTACACACAAGAGTCCAAACAAGTCAAAAAACACACAGATCAAGATTTTGAAAACAAGTTTCCTAGTTCTTCTTAAATGCTCTACAAAACTGCGAGGTCTGCTCCAAAATAGGTTTGATTGGGACATGCTTTCTCTGCACGGGACCTTTCGTGATATAGCCAAACAATGTTTTTTGGTACTACGAGTGGGTTACTAGCCTCTTTGATCCACCACTGATATACCCAAGCTGAAGGCTTCTACTACTAGTGGGGGATTCGAAGATCCAAAATGTAGAAAGAGAAGTTTTTTTAAAAGCTAAGTAGAAAATAGAGTCTCTGCAATCAAAACATATGTGAAGCAAGCATTGTCTTCAAAAAAAGTAATTTCTATCCTTGTTGGAGTTTCAATTTTTTTTTAAGAAATTCTAAGTGTTATTGTAATGCCCAAAAATTTTAACTTGAAAAACACATTTTTTTTTAAAATACTTAAAATATGCATTTTGATGCGAGATTCTATCTGTGGCATTCTCTTAATAAAATTAATCTCTAAGGAGTCAGCCTACACAAGCATTAGTGTTTAATAGCCCCCTTAGAACTAGATTCAAGAAAAAATGTCCATTTGAAAATTCACAGAGGAAATCATTCATTACAACGATTAAACAAATTAGGCGAGTTATAATTTGAACAATCATCACAACTGAATTGGACTTTGTGAATAACATTCATTATAAAAAATCAATTCAATCTCAACAAATTCAAAACAATATTAGAGTCTCTCAATGTCTATCATAAAAAAATATAGTCTATCCAAAAGATTTTCCGAGAAAAGAAAAGACTGGCTCTTAATACCATCATAACATCTCATCATTACAGGGCTCCTCGATCAGTACCTACATGTTATATTTGGGGTTAGACTCGTTGTGTCTCAGTAGGGAATACCAAAACACCATACATGTAAACAGAACCAAGTATACATGAAACATACTTTCATTCAGTTATGAACAATCAACTAAGCAAATATTCATTCAGAGCACAATTTCAAGTATTAATACATACCACACATTGATTTAGAAGCAACTATCAGTTAAATTATGCATGTACTTACCAATGCGAACCTGGTATCTCTATTATGCTTGGGTACCTTTAACTTCTATTATTTAGATTTTCTTTCTTAAGTGATGCATGCAATGTCAAACTAATGTACATACATTTATTATTTCAATATCCTTACTCTATGGGTACTAATGTAGACTTTACCTAGATCAGGGCAATGGTTGAGGAGGGGGTATATTCAAACAAGTTATGGAATAACACTGGCACCAATCACCATTCTTGGGTGAGGGACGACCTTATCGAAAGAGTTCTCCCAGCACCTCTATCCTGGTATATCAGACTTCACTCATGAGTTACATACCTACCACCCTGAGGCTATTGTGAAGGATTTTTTATCTTTGTGGCAACAAGCAGCAACCTTCTGTGCTTAAAAAAAACTCTCACAGAGCTGAAAGTACTACCCTCTCATAGTAAGCATCAATAGAATTAATGTGAACATTTGATCTTTTTATTACATTAATTCTATTATTATTTATGCACAAATATAGTTAATCTATTTTGAGGTTACATGCCTTCATTTTTGGCACACTGATGCATGATTTCAAAGCCTTTATAACATGCATGCCAAGCATATGAAGCATAATTCATAAACATTCATACATATCTTGTACATCATGCATTGGCCTATCATGCATTACATACTTAACTGCCAGTCATTGTATATAATTCACATCATGCATTTACACAATCATGTGTCACATATAGGCATATTCACATGTCACGCATTAACATAATTCAATAGCATACATTGTATATTTCAGTTGCATGCATTAACATATTTCAATGACATGCATTAACGTAATTCAATGACATTCATCAACATCATTTTGTGGCATACATTAACACATTTACATATAATTGCCAGCATATCACATTATTGTAGCATTTAGCATATCATTTTTGGAAGCATACGCTTCGCTCATCCAACCGGCTCGTTTCCTAGTTAAGGGTCTGGTTGAGCAAAAAATACACTGTTGTTACAACAACTTTCCAACAGTGTACAAACTGTGTTCGATTCTCAAATTTTTATCAAGGGTACCCACACATGTTATCTTTCAAACTCCATAAACTGTTAGTCAAAACTTTTTATAGTTTGAGAGACAAAAAATTTACCGAAGGTTCTAAACTCTTCAGGATAGAACCTATTCTCGCCACCAAACTGCCAGAAAGGTTTAGTCTCTGTGCACTAATCAAACAGTAATAAAATCTAAATTTTTTAGCAAATTTTTTTTTATATATTTTAGCTTTCATACGCCATAAACTTTGTCTCAAAATTCACTATCAATAAATCACAAAAATTTGAAGAATCGGCATTACTCAAAAATATGACAAAACCTATTTTCTGTAAAATGCAAAAAAAAATTAGAACTTGCATGGAATTCTAGGAATTAGAGGTAAGGAAGAAAATTCCATAATTTTTACCATATGTAGTCTGACACGTAAAAATTTCATCCTCAGATTCCACGTATTCTGGGAATTAAAAACCCAACATTAAGATGTGTCCAGAACAGTCCTTCAAACCTGAGCAGATTTGCAGTCTCAGTTTGCGGCAGACATAGCTCTCAAACCATGGCACCTCCGAGCCCCATTTTTATTCTGAGACTATTCCAACATTACTCCTTTATATGATTGTAAATCTTTCACGTAGTTGATTTGAAAAAAATGAGTATGTGCACATGCTCAGAAGTCTCTCTCTCTCTCTCTCTTTCTCTCTCTCACACACACACAGGAGAACTAGAATATGATAACTTTTGTGTGAACCGAGATTTTCATAGGTCTCTTTGTTTTTTCTTAAATCTAACTATACAGATATGATCTACTAACTGGTTTTATGGAGACCAACAGTACAACATCTGATGATGATATGCTTGAAAATCCATGACTGAAATTTTCATAAATATTCAAGCATCCAAAGATCATGTCTTTTCATAGAAGAGAATATGATCCAACAGTGTATTTCTAGCAAATAAACCATGTTGAACACATCTACATGGTTATATTTGTAAAAAAGATACTGCAAATGCCTAATTCACATAAAAGTTCTCATATTTTCAGTTCTCATATTCTACTGACCTTATATATATATATCTATATATATATATATATATATATATATATATATATGTTACCGAAAACACATATTTTTCTCTTTTTTTGCATGTCTGACCCTTTAGATGTGATCTACATATTTGGTATAGCAAAAACTGGTTCATGTTTTCCGATATATGCATCAGACTTTTTATGAGTTGATGCATCAATGACCTACAATGTACCGAATTTTCACCTTGAAAAATCATATTTTATGTTGAAAAAATATCATCAAAGGATTGATCCGTAACTATTTTGATCATAAGGAACACACCCATGGAGTCAGAATTGGTCACAAAAACATCCCCTTCGAATTCCAGCTAGGTGTTTGGAATCCACAGAGTATAATCCACAATATTATTCCATCAATACATCCACACACACACAAATCCCATGAAAGCAGCCGATCAAACCAACTAGTGCATGGGTGTGTCAGTAGCTTTCAAAGGTGGGCCAGGGTGGTCGTGGGGCCCCACCCGGGGTTTTCCTCACTTCGGCCAGGGTTCCTCGTCATAAAAAGAAAAAAAAAACACGTCACCAGATCATCCATCATATGGTTCAAATTTCAATTTCATCAAACAGAGTCACTCTTATTGCAGTTGCTTTCAAAGCGTCCAATGAGCCTTTGGAGCATATATGTAGATATAACAAAATTAAGCATGCATGCATGCATGCATGCATGAATGATTGATGTTTGTGATCCTCCAAATGAAAAGCTCAGCAGTAGCAATGGCATTGGCCTGCGGGGTGGCCCCAGCTCTTGCACTCGCCACCCCTGCACCCTCTTGCTGAACAGTACGAGTTGCAGCGCCCCTCATCGCCTCCGTTCCCTTGGTGGCAACCATTGTAAGGGTTGGTGCAGCACACCGACTGGTCTTGCTGCGTCTCTGCTCCCAGGCAACCTAAATAAACCACAAAATAAGAACAAAAATAAAAAAATAATATCATGGGTATGGTATTTTTAAAATTTCTCGGCAGGGAAAATATCACGATGTTTAAGAAAAAATTGTTGCATTAAAGAATATTGGAAAATAACGTAAGAAATAAAATTTATAAACAAAGTAATTTTATCGAAGCCATTCATATAAGTTTTTTCTTTTTTCTGTTTTTCTTTTTTTTAAGCCTTATCAAAAGTAATAAAAACATATAGACCAATTTTTGCATAAAAAAATACAGTCATCAGTTACTTTCATTATCATAAATCTCATTTCCTATTTTTCTGAATGAAAATCACAAATCTCGTACTAGTGAAATATCATGTTGAAGAAACTATTTTTCTCGGAAAGATTTCTGAAAAATATCAAATATCAGTATATATATATATATATATATATATATAAGAGAGAGAGAGAGAGAGATGGAAACCTTCCAGATAAAAAATGTAACAACCCTACCCACTAAGAATTTTTTTGTGTGTCTTTTTGAAACTCTGACCTTAAAGATGTGTTCAACATGATTGATTTACTAGAATTTGACACTTGGATCATGCATTTTGGATGAAAAAAAAACAGAATCTGAAACCTAAAATAATTTATAAAAATTGTAGACCGTTGATTTTTAACCTTATAAAAACCTATCCATATATGAGGATCAAATGATCCAAGTGTCAATTTCTACTATATCAATCATGCTGAACACATAAGGTCAAAATTTTCAAAAAACAAGCAATCTGGTACCATCTGTTATAGATGCAATGGGGGTAGCTTCCCACTATCCACACACACACACAATATATATATATGACTGCTTTTTTTAGGAAAATATAGATGACAAGTATTAGAACTCCCAAAAAGTTGGTCTTGGCATTGATAGCATGATACCAACACAATATTTAAAAATGACAATTATTCTTCAAAAATATTGCATATTTTTTGTATAATAGCATCTTTTATTTAGAATATCATGATAAAATCAGGATATTTTTCAAAATGTCGCCAGTAGTTGTGATAGTGACAGATTTGTTTTTGTCAAAATCCATCAAAATTCATTACTTTGAGCGTAGGAGCAAAAAAAAAAAGACTACAGCGCATGTAAGTAGGTCATAGACGTGCAAACCATACAATAACTTAAAAAGTGATAAAAATTAGCTAACAAGTGTGACATGCAAAAGCTATACTAAATTTGGTTATAAAAAGCTGGCTGAGAAGCTTTTGTCCGGTGCTATGTGATATGGACACAACCATAAGAACACAGGACAGGACATCTTTATGAAATTGACCATGGGAAGTAATAGATAAGGGAATACGACACAAGCATAAACTGAAGTGTCCGTGTGACATAGGACTGGTGTAACTTTAACACATGTAAAGGAAGATGGTAAAGGGAAAAATTAAGGAATCTTCCTCTACTCACTTGTGAAGAGAAGGAAATATACAAAAAAGGTGACAACCAAAATCTTGGCCATTTTCTTCTTCTTCTTCTCTTTTCTTCCCTGAGTTGAGTTCTTGAGTACATGGGTGCAGAAAGGTTGGCTTCTATTTATATTGTTTAGGTAATGTCTTTTTAGGAAATTTCAAATATTAGCCTTCCATATATGATTTTCTTGTTTTTGGAAATAATAGGATACGATATTTTCACGAATGATTTCCTTCCATAATTTGTCTTTACTTTTATTTCCCATTATCAGAAGGGTTTGATGATGATTTTTCTGTTGATTCCTTTTCTAGGCGTTGTCAGTAGTTTAGGGCTGTCAACTGGATTGGACCTGCACTAGACCCAGGTCGGCATGCACCAGGATCCAGCTTTGAGGTGCCAGTCCTTGGTCCGATCAGGGTCTGACTTGACCCAGCTTATGTAATACCATATCAGATGCCGTTAGCATAAGCCAGACTCAGACAAACCTAAATTTTTTTATACTTTTGTGTTAAAATTTAGCAGATCTTAATTGGAGTTCTGGTGATCAGATCCGGGTTTAGTTTGAAAATTTTGTGAACCAGACCTGATTGGTACACTATTAGGGTCATATAATTCCAACCGTATTCATTAAGGGACCGTTTGAAAGCAAGAAAAATCTCATAGGAAAAGGAAATTTTGCCCATGACAAGTTCTGATATGATAATTATTTTTCTAAATAGAAAATTCACTTGTTTATGTGCATGAGAAAAATAAAATAAAAAAATGTTAGAAAAATGAGAGAGAGAGAGAGAGAGGAAGGGGTGGCGGTGGCTGTGGCAGCTCCCGGTGCTCCCACATTGCCTCCAAATCCTTCCCCTCCCAACTCTTCAATCGTATTCTCTTTTCTCGAGTGTCATTGGTTTCTGATGAAGGAGAATCATGGCAATTCTGGTCGTGATGGCCGCCCTCTATTTCGAGAGGGTGTTGCGTCTTCTCCACTGAACACACACAGTGCGTGTTCGGGGGGGGGGGGGGGGACATATAACCTCTGAAGCAGGTTATACGTTACCCCCCCCCCCCCCCCCGAACAGGGCCGGTGGCTCCATCTCATGTTCGGGGGTTCCCAAAGAGTGCCACGTATAGGATGTCGAGCGCCACGTATAAGATGCAGACTGGCTAGTATCCCCATGTGTGTTTGCATCACATAGCATCGCAATTTGGTGTCATCGCAAAGACTTAAGTACCCTTTACTGCCATTCTCTTCCTCTTCCTGGAACGGACATAAATGCCCTCCATCTAGAAAACTGAGTCGGCGGTTCGTGAAAAGTACAAAACCACCATCCATCGTTATCGCGCCAAAATTTTTAGCAAAGTTTGCGTATGTAGCAAGTTGTATGTTGTAGGATTTAAATAGTTCAAAACAATCCATTCTCGCCCTAAGCAGAAAACTCTACCGAAGCATACTTTGCCTTCATCTGTTGTTGTTGGATCATTCGTTGCCTTCTTCTATTGCTGTCGGAGCATCCTTTCCTTTGCTCTGCTACCGCCAGAGCATCCATTTCCGTCTTACGCGCAGTCGCAGCATCGTTGCCACCATCTGTTGTGTATATGTTCTTATTGTTTCTTACTCTACAGTTGGAATATCCAAAATCCTATCATTTTGGTGAGTTTCGTGTAAGGTTTCGTTATGCAATCTGAAGGTTGCTTCTTATACAACGATTTGTAAGATTGAATCAGCGACAATTTATACATTCAAAGCAATAGCGATGTGTGTTTATTAAGATACCTCGATTTGTACATAAGTTTGTTAAATCTTACAACGATGTGTACTTATGAAGCCAAATATTGCGATGATTTATAATCATGGCGTTCGTTTAATTTGTTGTGCAGGTTAGCAATGTCTGTGGCTCATCAGAGAAGAGATACCTCGTCGTTCTATAAGTTGTGTATTAGAGAAGTGATCCGTCAGTCCCATCTATCTAAGGTTTTTGAAAGGTACCAAGATTGAGAATGATAAAGATAGGGAAAAAGCATTGGAATTATATTATGCAGAGGATTATCCATCAGATATTAAGGTCGCGGACCAAAGGAAGAATGTTGAAGAACTAAAGATGCAGAATAAGGATGACCAAGAGAAAGCAAAGCAAACAAATAAGGAGGAGAATGAAAAGAAAAGGCAAAGAAAGAAGGCAGAGGAGAGGGAAAGGCAAAAAAAGAATGAGGAGGAGAGGGAAAGGGAATTTAACAATCTAGTGGAGGATGCTAAGACGAAAACACACAAGCTATTGTTGGAGCATATAGCAATGCGAAACAGGGTAAATCTACTGAAGGAGGCGGAGGAGAGGCGATAGCAATTGAATAAGGAGGAGGAAGAGAAGGAACAGAATAAGCTTCAGGATGAGAAAGAAAAGGAAAGGCGAAGGAGGGAGAAGGAGTTTGAGGAAGGGAAGAAAATGCAAAGGAAGGAGACAGAGGATGAGGAAAAGAAGGAAAGAGAAATGAAGGAGAAGGAGGAGTAAGAAAAGGAAAGAGAAAGGAAGGAGAAGGAGGAAGAGGAAGAAAAGGAAAGAGAAAGGAAGAAGCAGGAGGAGAAAGTGGAGGAAAGACGGAAACAACTTGAGGAAGAGAAAGAAAGGCGACAGAAAGAGAAGGAGGACAAGAAAAAGAAGGAAATAGGAAGGAAGGAGAAGGTGGAGGAGGAAGAGAAAGAAAGGGAAAGGCAGTGGACCAACCAGAAAGGCATAGGTTGGAGGGATTGGTTGAACATGAGAAAAGTGCGACCAAGGTAAATAAATTCATCTTGTCTATGAAGATTTAGTAATATGTTTAGCAATTTTTGTATAGTGATTACTATGTTAGGTATTAATATGTATAGCAATTATTGTGATAGTGTGTGTGCAACCAATATTATTTATAGCGATTAGTAGAATATTATTTATAAGTATAAATGGTACTAATGTGCAATTGGTAGGAATAATATGTTATTGTGTGTTACAGGGAGGTCACAGGAGAAGTAAAGCAGCAGGTGAAAAGCTCGAAGGTCGGTGTCAATGGCATGTAGTTCTGTCGTGGTATGGTTAGCTGAGTGCATATCAGAAGGACCGATTACGAAATATGCACTTCGGTGGCCTTTTAGACCAACAATATTTTGAAACTTGCTGGAATACCATGACCCACTTGGTAAATAAGTGGAATGATAAGACGAACACATTCCAGTTTGATTCTTTTGAGATCACCATAACTCTAGAAGATGTGGCGATGATCACTGACCTTAAGTGCGATGGCAATGCTGTCCTATTACGGCATTTAAACTATAACGCAAGAGAAAAATGCACGACCCTTCTAGGAATGTCGATGGACGAATGGAGTCAATGTATTTCTGGTGGAATCAATTCCACATCAATGAAAGTCTCATCTTTTCGTAATAAATGGGAAGGTCGCTCCGCTACTTGTGCATCTGAAATAGCTGACCAAGAGTTGCGCGGCTTCCTTCTTTATTTTTTTGGTCTTACTTTATTTTTCGATTGTTCTGGTTCGAGAATAAGTTACATGTGGTTGCAGTACCTGGAAGACTTAGACGAAGTCGACAACTATGCATGGGGTGTCGCTATGCTCGCACACTTGTACAATCAACTCTACCGTGCAAGTAAGGGTACGAAAACAGTTAGGGAATTTTTGCCATTTGTTCAGGTATTTGTTTATTACATACTTAGTAATTGTAGACTAAGCTCATTGAAGGTTGTAGTGTTACTAATATATTGTTTTCGTTGCTTGGGCGTGGGAACATATTATCCCATTACGTCCACATTGTGGCCCTGCGATTTGTGGTTTTCCAAAGATCGATCGCTGGGCTAGAATAAATGTCACAGTTCATAATGCTAAGTCCATTTTAGATGGGTTTCAACTAAATGAGGTAAATGTTCTAAAATTGTTTACAATCGGTTCATTATTTATCATTCAGTATTATAAATCGTTGTAATGTTTAGCATTCTTAAGTAATCATCGCTGCAGGATTTTGTCTTCCTTAGTACATATCGTTGTCGCCATATCATTCTTAAGTAAATTGTAATATATTTGTCACTCATTATTAAAAAGAATTACCAATGTACAGGTTTTGTGGAGACCGTATGAAGATGGAGAGGACGATGACCAAGACATTGTTGTAGAGGCTGCTAGATTGTCTGACCGCGATTTGTGGCTGTTTTGCAATTATGAAGCTGAGTTGCAGCATGGTAGTCGAGTTCTTCTATAATCTGGCTTGGGGCAGTCTATCCCAAGTAAGCCTTTGGAAGTGAGAAGGAAGATGAATAGTGGTGGGGGCAGGAAAGTGAATTGGCGTGAACGCTATAGGGATGAATTATTAATTTGGAACACAGGTGGTGTCTGTGCCGTATCGTATGATTATAAAGGACGACAATTTGATTTCTTCTATTTTCAAAGGTATTGGGAACCTATGCGGCGAAATCTGAAGATTGAGAAAATTGAGAACCCATGCCTCCCAACTGCCCCCTTTCATGCTGCATCCCAGCATCTACAACTCGTTTGTCGTCTCTCTCCAGTTATAACATTGATTCCCTTAGTAACAAATCGCGATGAAGAGCGAACACTTGCTACAAAAGAGAACATTGTCTCCGTCGTAATGTTCGAACTGATGGAGAGGGAGAATAAGAAATTAAAGACAGATGTAAGCAATATAGGGATACAATTGAACTCAGTGGTAGAGATGATGACCAATTATTTTAATAAGATGGGCGCAACCAAGTGGGTACCCAGGATAGACAGTCCACTAAGAAAAAAAAAGACACGAGTCTATCATATTTCATCTGATTCGTCAAGTGCCACGGAATAAACCCTAGGTATTTTTTTTTATCGCGATAGGTATTTGTTGTAATTCTATAAGTTATTGTCGTAACACGACATTCTTTTATTGTTCAATTCTTTTTTATTACATCTAACAGACATGTTTCGTCTATGGATCTCGTAAATAAATAAACTGTAATCGAAAATAGATGTCTGTTGTTCAAAAATTGTGGCATTGCTTAACCTGCTCGATTGAATGAAAATCGCAATATAACTCGTTGTTTTTTAATGAAAATCGCAATAGATGTCTGATTGGCACGAGTAATATTGTTCACAAACCGCAATATAACAACCTCCTTAATGAAAATCGCAGAACACATGCAATTTATGCGTTCAACAAGGTCCCGTAATCGATGTTAGGAAATGATTAAGGTCAACATCGATATAATAGATCATTTGTCTTCAGCAATCGTTGTATTTGTCTCCGCCTTGATAGAAAATCGCAAAAAGGATTTGCGATGTATGCCTTGAACAATAATTGAACAACTTTTGACGTCGTAAATGATAACATTCAACAGCGACACGAAAAGTCTGAAGCTTAGAAATCACTATAGATATTTGTTGTAATTCTATAAGTAATTGTCGTGATGTAATTCTATAAGTAATTGTCGTAACGTGACGATTGAATGAAAATCGCAATATAACTTGTCATTTTTGAATGAAAATCGCAATGAAAATCGCAATAGATGTCTAATTGACACGAGTAATATTGTTCACAAATCGCAATATAACTCATCATTTTTTAATGAAAATCACAGAACACATGCGATTTATGCGGTCAAGAATGTCCCGTAATCGATGTTAGGAAATGATTAAGGTCAGCATTGATATAATAGATCATTTATGTTCAGCAATCGTTGTATTTGTCTTCGTCTTGATAGAAAAACACAAAAAGGATTTGCGATGTATGCCATGAACAATAATTGAACAAAATCTGACGTCGTAAATGATAACAGTCAACAGCGATAAGAAAAGTTTGATGCTCAAAAATCGCTATTGATGATCATCAGTAAATTCAAATCGCGCAATAGGTTGTCGGTCAAAAGCGGTATGATATGGTTCCTGCTCAGAAATCACTCATTTACAAGGACACCTTAAATGCAAACCGCGAAATAGGATTGCAATTCATGAGGTTAACAACGCCTTATAATATTCGACTTTTGTTAAAGGAAGTCATCGGTAAGAAGATTTTGTTGATCGCAAATGGAAGTATTGTTGAACAACGTGCACAAAGCAATGGCCAATGGCTTGTAATAATTGCCCTTTGTAAACGGTATAAGACAACATCGATTTGCGATGTATGCAGACAACAAGACGAAACAATTTTGTTGGTGTTAAATGATACTAGTCTAAAGCGATAATGAACGTTTGTTATTAAAAAACCGATAAGAAACATATGTGGCATGAATATATCGATGTATCCATATATGATAATCAATATAATAATCGTCAAAGATTATACATACCTGGAAACCGGGTCTGGTCGGGTCGGGTCAATTTCCCACTCAACTATAGTTATAATATGCAGTCGAAACGACGTTTTTTTATTTATTTAAAACACAATCAATTAATTTGCAGGCGGTTTTCGAAAAATGGCGGCATGTGAAACGACGTTTCCTTTATATTTGACTGATGACATTGATTTCGTAGCTACGTCGTAAAGGTGTCATCGATATCTTCGTTCAGGCATGGCACTGAAGAAGAGGACGATGGGAGCAATACGATCAGGCATGGCGCTGAAGAAGAGGATGATGGGAGCAATACGACCAGGCATGGCACCGAAGAAGAAGACAACCACATCCACAGGACCAGCACTAGCGCTTAAGGCGTATATTTTTTGAACCTCCTGACCGGTTTTGGCAACATTTACCTTTTTATGTTGTATATTCGATTTATGTTGTTTACTGTAGAAAATAATTTCAATGTCGAATTCTGAATACTATGCTCATGGTGCACTCAGTGCAACATCCACAGACAAGGGTGAGCGACAACGCCCTAAAGAGTTCGAAGGTAACATCAAGCAGATGCAAGATGAATTTGCAGACGGGAACACTATCAGTAATTTTATACATATGTAACCACTATCATTTTCTAGGTCATCGGTTTGTATGTTTTGAAGTTCGTAAATTTTTGCAACCAGACAATGTGTGATTTTGTAAATTATATTCAAAGTAACGCAACGAGCAATATCGTACGCATCATCACCCCTTATTTCATGGTATGTCTGTTCTGCTATTTTTTTATTTGCTTTTATGACTTAGTCACGTTTCTTGGTGGTTAAACCTTACTATTTCGTGCAACAGACGTACGTTCGACGAAAGCCATACACCAGTGGATTCGTAGATGCACTACCTTGTTGGAATATCGATGATCACTGCGTAGACTTTTCGAATTTTGAAAAAGTAATTAAACAAACCTCTTCTCCAAGGTTTAGTCCTAACATCCCCATCATGATATGTCTATGGATTTATAAAATATTATATCGATTCGCAGATTTTACTTCCTACACTCTGGCAAAATTCTTGAACATTGGGTCTTATACAAGATGAATTTACGAGAAAAACAACTATGGTATAACTCATTGGACTGCCACAATGGTGTAGAACGTGACGCTATGCATTTGGTAAGCTTTTGTCCATAGGTGAATCGTAGCTATTTGAGGTGGACCGGATTTTACTATATTCTCCATTTATCACAGGCGAGATTCCTAAATGACCTTTTGGGTGTCGACATTGCCGAGTGGATATTGCTTTGTGCTGACGATGCTTCTTTACAAAGTAATGGGGTCGATTGTGACATATTCGTAATGAAGCATATTGAAGCAATATACAATGGAGAATAACCTTGTTTCGACATTGTATGAGCTTTGTATCCGCTGTTATTGGGGAATCCTGTTATATATTGGTTTCACATTACATATTTTGCTGCAGAAAGATATACCGGAAGTACGCGATGAACTATGCTGAAATTTGATTGAGTTTAAAAAGTAGGCAGACATAAATAATCAGCCAACAAGACTACTTACAAAGGAAACAGACGGCACGATCCAGAAAAGTTTACAAGGATGTAAATAGATTTCTAATAGATTTTGGAGACTGCCTACACCAATTTCCGTAGGCAAATTTTGTAAGACTACAAATTTTATAAATTTGTCTTCGTTGAAATATAATTTGAACTTTACAAAACACGCTTGTAAATCGTTGTACTGCTTCATCTACGAAAATTAAATCGTAACGAGAAATAGTTTTGTGTTGTATGCGGTGAACCAATGCTAGTAATGTTGCTCTTCAGTAATTAAGAATACTGCACAACAAAAATTGTATTTTGTTGCTATTTGGAAATCTTTGTATAACTCACACTCCGTGAACGAAAATCACGGAAATAGATTTCCGCTTTATGTGGTCCACAAAGGCACGTAATGTTCACCCTTAACAAATGACAAAGTAATTATCGATAAGAAAGGTTTGTTCCTCAGAAATCGTTGTATTGCTGAACTTACGAGAAAGAAAACCATAATATATATGCCCCATCGTGAACGAAAATAGTGCATAGCTAGAAGAGATGTTTGATGCTTAGAAATCGTTCTATTGCTCAATGCCATTGAATTAAAATCGCAATTTGTGAACCAGTTTGAAAAATGTCTTGTTTTCTGTGAAGGGATTAGTTGGGAGAGTGACTCAGGCCGACCTATTGTCGAGGTGTAAGTCCATAATCTACACCTAAGGCGATTTGTTGGAACGAGGGTGGACAAAGTTGTGGATTTATGTAAGACTAATAAATATTTCTAAAATCAAACCCACACGATACGTGCTACCGTGATTTTGAACTACTATGTCTAATCACATTGATTAGTTTTGTATACAGCTGTATGAAATGACATTGTTTAATTTCATTAATGCGGAGTGTATTTTATTTGAGATTTGCTCTGTGTTTATTAAAACTGTCATATTTATTTAAAAATTGGCGGAGGGCGATAGGACATTTTATTTATATATGAATGACACATCACACAGGTTAAGGATGTGTTCCACTTTGCTTCATGAATAAGGAACCGACAAACCAATAATTCTTGCATAAACGACTTGTTCTTGAATCGAGTGTATAAGCGGCTTTGATGCAATTGAGGTATCCGTCTAGACTTATTTCAGATGTCTGCAAACTCATAATTAAAGGAAATGTCGTTTCATAGTCCAAAATTTTTCAAATTATTACACAAGATTTCATGGTAGTAGCAGTGAAGATGATGTTAGACCACCATTTCTGAACAGAAAACTTGTCTTATTGCTGTGTACTATTTCTAATTACGAAAGTGACATTAATGGCTCTTGTTGACTGCATTCATCATGAATCTCTTTTGTGATTTTCATTCTGTGAGTGTCAGCAATAAAGCGATGTGTAAATATCAAGCATTTCCTATCGATGTTGACTATTATTATTTCGAACATTAGAAGGATGTATCGATTGCATACATCACAATCTAATTCTGCCACTGTTAATCATGCGGGTTGAGGGCACATCTTTTATCAATTAAAAGCTTTCATTACTTGTGCATGCTTAACGTATAAATCCCATGTTTTCCTTGCGATTTGCATTCAATGACGACAAAGAATATTGTGATTGCAGAACAACAAATGTTCCTTGTGATATTATGTATGTTTCATATTATTTTTTGAGTTATCCATGATTATTTAAGCATGAGATTATGAATGTGTGCACTTTATTTGTGTTATGACATGCTTTACATGAACTTATGGTAAAAGATTTTGATCAACACACTTTGGTTATTACCAAAGTGATCTGAGTTTTGTTGATTGAGGGTTTCTTAGACCGTGTTGAGATTGAAATTCGGTATTGAGATTGTGTGTGACTTTATGAAACAATGATTTTACCCAAAGGTAAGTCATTGTATTCCAAATTCACATAGGGTATAATAGTAGATGTGTATACCAGCCCATGAAGCATGTTCATACCCAAAGATACAGTGCTAAATTGCCTCTAGTTACATGATTTACTAGTTTTACCAATTGAAGTTAATTCCTTGAGAATTAAGGAGGCGAAGCAGCTCATAATATTATTATTTTTATAAAAGTGAAATGATAATGACTCTATTATGCTTGTATTAAAAAAGGTGAATAATAAAGGGTCTCACATTTACCTTTTTGATGTGAATCTTGTATAAGGGATTAATCTCTCACTTATAAAGAGAATAACACAGTCAAACAGAAGGTTATCTATGAGAAGTGGGAGCGCTCAGAAGGTTGTTTATGAAAAGTGAGAGTACTAAAATAATCTTAGCTTGTTGCTTTTGCAATTGCGAGTGACTAAGAATATTTGAGGTGTCATCTTTCACTACAGGATAATGAAAGAATTTTTAAAAGGCATCGAGACAAAAATTATTGATTTAAAAAAGATTTCATCTCAATCCATATGAATTAGAAGCTTCATTATGGGTCTTGGTATAGCAGACTTTATTGGAAAACCACTAAAGATCTTATGTGATAATGAAGCTATTGTGTCTTTCTCAAATAACAACAAAATTTTTACCTCATGTCGACATATAGAGTTAAAATACTTTGTTGTTAAAGAAAAAACTGAGAATCATTTAGTCTGTATTGATACAATCGGTACGAAGGAAATGACTGTGGATCCCCTTAGTAAAGGGCTAGCTAGTACCGAGAGTATATTCTCAACATGTAATGGAGATGGGTCTATTTGATTCCTTCTGATGTATGATAATACATTATGGTTATATGTGATCACATTTATGAAACTAAATTGGTTCTCTATGGTTTTTATGCATTGTCGATTCTATATAAAGTAACTCTCATTTGGATAGAGAGAATAACATAATAACAATATTAAAGGACCAATCAAATGGGTTAGAGACCAACCCATACATAAAAGTAAACTTAACATGCTAAAACACTGAAAATAAATAATATTGTGATGCATGAAAATATGACATTTCATACAGAGGTGTTCATCTACATAACTTATATGATTTATTATTATGATACCTAATAACATGTGAACCCACATGAAAATTAAATCATGATAATGGTAAAGAACCTCGATTATGTGTTTTTCCATGTCAATGAGTCAAGTACGAGAATATTGGATTTTGGATCAGATCAAATTCAACCTAGATGTGGCCCATATTGACATAGGCACATCAAGAGACATACATGGAAGAGGCTTTTGGGTTTCGAGGGGTTACAGGACAGTTACGAAGTCTTATAACTATCCATTCATGCCCATTAGGGACCTCCACTAGTGTCCTTATGGACACATTATGGGCCTCCCCCAGATCTCCCTATAAATAGGAGAGATCCATGGTAGCTTGATGAGGACTACCATGAGGGCATATATGGTTGTTGAGTGGCACATTATTGTGTGATCTCTCTCTGGGTTCAAGACTCCTGCTCACCTCTCGACATTCTGGCCTAGCCTCATTGAGGGTGTCGATTGGCCGAGGAGAATGCCAACCACCTGCATCTATCGAAGCGTTGTTCGGATCATCCAAGGCTATATTCAATAAATGGCTCTTCCGCGATCCATTTTATGCTAACAATTACCTCTTATTGTTAGATTACACAAAATAGGAGTCAACACAAAACCAAATGGTTGGAATGATCAAAAACCTCTAAAATAGTTAACAAAACTATTTTCCAAACAAAATCCCACAAGAAAGTTCCCACAAAATTTTAAAATAAGCATGTCTTGCAGTTTAATATGACAAGAATTGCGGGAGAATTAAAGTCTCGTCTACAACCACATCAGTCAATCCAATCCCCATATTCACAGAGAACTAGTCACCCAAAGATCATAAAATCCATATCACATAAACAATTGTACCAATAGGAACAAATATATAGAAAGATAACCAAAGTCTAAGCTTTTTGCAGGGGCAGGGCAAGAAGGAATAAAAAACCAAATGACAAGAATCAAAACATCCATGCTACAGAACAACGAGTGCAACAGAGAAAAACAATAATACCCACAAGTATGCATAAAATTTCCAAGAAAACCACAAAGAAGCATACACTCAAGAGCAGAAATGGGATAACCACGATTCTTTACATCCATAACCACATAAAGCCTAAGCCAATTGCGATTCAAAACTTGACCTTCACCGATCATCACATGCGAAACCACATCTTTGGGATAAAAAAACACCAAATATCAGGAAAAAAAGAAACAATCCAACCAATGTGTATACAAATCCATCAAAACATGAATCATCTGATAGAGATTCTCAATCACATCTGGCTGAGAGCACCCCGATGAGGTGCTTCAGGGATGAATGAAATCTAGACTACCAGGAATGGAACACCATGGGTGAAGAGACAAGAGAAACCCTGCGCTAAGGAAAAGAGGATGAAAAAGAAAAAAAGGGAAGGAGAAAGGGTTGGCAGCTCCCTCTTAATATTTCATATTTTTGCTGGAGTGTTAACTATGGCTTCCTTTAGTTTAGCTATAGTTAAAAGGGTACACCTCTACGAGTATTAACTAAGCTGAAAGCCACAGTTAAAAATCAAATGACCGTAGTTAAATATTTCAGGACTTATTATTAATTAACTGACTTTTTATTAAATTGTAGTTAATAATTGTAGCTTTCAACAACCAAAGTTAATACTTCCTATCTATTCTATCTTTATTCAGCAACCAAAGTTAATACTTCCTATCTATTCTATCTTTATTTTGTAGTGAAACATTCTCTATACAAGATCATCACCAAGGTTATGTGGATGCGCCCATTCTCACGAAAATCATTTTGATGAATCATAGGGAAGAAACATACAAGAGAGTTATCTTATCCCATAAGGTGGTGGACTCTTTATTTAAGAATCAATCCCCCTTGGTCTATCTCAAATTGGATCTTTCAAAGGCCTATGATAGGGTTGATTGAGAGTTCCTAAAAGATGCAATGTTATACCTTGGTTTCCATCCCAAGTGGGTTGAGAGCATTACAACCTCTTTTGTTGTCCTCGTTAATAAAGCAACATGGAGAGAAGGGGTATGGAAATGAGAGATTTGAATTTAAGTATCATTATGATGTGAACCCAAGATATGGCAAAATTCGATCTATAGTTGCATTTGTTAAACTAGAAACATCATCTAACAACACTTTTTAAGCATTGGTAGTAACTTTGGGTGGCACTTGTAAACACCCCAAATTTTCTTCATCCATTTTCAAACACACCCCTCATGCAGTGCCAACCCTGTTAGGTCAGTGTAGGAGTCAAACCCCAAGTTTGTGTTAGAAAACTACCATTTTACCCACTTTCATTAGGAAATTTACCATTTTACCCGTAAGTCATCCCGGACCCCAGTCAGTCGGAGTCAACCAAGCTCATTAGTCAATTCAGAATAGTTAGAATGTCAGTCATTTCAAGCTCATCTGAGCTCACAATGAACAGATCATTTCCATTTCTGACCATTCCTGCCAAAATGGGATCAATTCTCCAGAAATGAGCTCATTTCTCACTCAAATCCAAGCCAATTGTCTTCGAGTCAGTCATTCCCAGTCAATCCTATTCCCCTGAGTCTAGCTTGAGCTCACCAGGAGTTCAAGTGCTCCATTTTCAGTTCAAAACCATTTCCAAGTGTTCAGGAGCCCATTTTAGCCTGTTTCAGCTCTTTCAGCTGAAATTGAGTTGAGTTCAATCAGTTGAGCTAGTGTTTGAGCTTCAATTTTAGTTCATCTTAGTATTACTGATCGTTATTCTAGCTCAAACCTAGCTCTGGTTCGTAATTCACTTCACTACAATGATCATTTTGTACCATTTCTCTAAAAATGGCAGTTTTTTTTTAAAATCTATTTGGGGAGTTCAGTTGAGTCAGTGTCTTGTCAGGCCAGTTGAGTTCTGAAATCCTAGAACCCAGCTCAATCTAGTTCATGTCAGTTCAATCCAGCTCAAACCCCAATTTTCAGTGTCGCTCTGGCCCAGTAGAACCTGAAAACCATTTTTTGAACCATTTTGCAAATTTTATAAATTTTAACACCTTTTGAACTGGTACAAGTGTCAATCGAGGTTTAATATCCAAATTTCTTCATTCAGGGTCTGCATTTCGCATAGCATTTCATATTATTTCTCATCATTTCATATCATTTCTCAGCATTTCATAACATTTTATCACATTTCATTTCATTTCATTCTCGAGGTCCAAAACTCTAGTTTTATAAATTTCAATCCAGATTGAGTTTTAAAAGTTTTCAGAAATCAATTTCAAACCCTGGGTTTCCAAAATTAACATTTTTACCTCTGGGATTCTAAATTTGGAAATATTTTCTCGAGAAAAACAATCTAGATTTCTTTCAAACTCAAATTTTTAAATTTTAAACTGGATTTGCTTCGCAACGGAGTGCAGAATTTCAAATTCGGAGCTCATTTCAAAAACTGCCAAAAATAGCTCATTTCATCTGGAAACTTTTTAAAAATACTATTTTACCCCTATGATCCTCAAAATGAATTTCAAATTTAGAAAGTGAGCCCACTTTGAGATGGTTCCTTCATTTACATCTACATTTTCATTTTAAAATAAATATATATATATATCTTTTCTTTCTTTGTTTTCTTTTATTTTTCTTTTTTTTATTTTATTTTATGAGAGGAGGTGGGACCCACAAGGGAGTCGACCCCCCTTTTTTTCATTTTCTCCTTCTTTCCTTTTTCTTTCTCCTTCTTCTTTCCTTTTCTTTCTTCTTTCCTCCTTTCTTTCCTTTCTTCTTCCTTTTCTTTCCTTCTTCCCTTCCCTTCCTTCCTTTTCCCTCCTTGGTCCAGCCCATTCACATACACCCTTTTCTCCCCTTTTCATTAGCCCCTAAATAACTAAGTCCATTCCAATTAAACCCTAAGTCTTTTTGTTAAAAAAGGAAAAACACTACATGGCTGCCCTAATACCCATCTCTCTCTTTCCTTCGCTTGGACTCTCTCCACCTTCCCCTTGGCTCAAACTGCGGCCTCATCAACCTTGTAGCAGCCTCCTTGCATCCAGCTTCAGCCACCCTTTGGAGTCAACAACACCTCCAACTTGGCCAACACCTCCAGCCATCTTTTGTTGCAGCCACAACACCACTCGAGCCGGTCTATCATCCTCAACTCCAGCTGGTTCGCCACCACCTGCAGCTTCTCAAACAGTTTCAACATCCTTCATCCCCTCCAAGAGGCATCCAACACATCTCCATTTCAGCCACACCCATGCCATGACAGCAACCCATTAGCACCCACTTTGGTGTCTACCTCCAGTCAACTCCCAACTGCAACATCAACCTTAAAACAACACCCTTGGCCTTCTTGGTAGCATATCCCTTCAGCCAATCCAAGGTAAGACTTTCATGTCATTAATGTTTGTTCATTATGAATGTATGATATTCTAATCAAAGTGCTATTGTGTGAGGTGATCCATCCGATGAATGAATCAGATCTCTCATTTCGATAGCCAACATCAAACTAAACCTCATATCTCCCTTATTTTCATTTATTTTAGATCTTGTCCTCGCATCATTTGCATGCTTAGGCATTCTATTTAATTCATTTTATTTGTTTCATAGGTGGTCTAATTAATTTTGTTAGCATTTATCTAATAGTTAGTTGGTTTTGATCCATGCCCAGTCCAGTCATTATTGTATGCGTAAATTTTTAGCAATAAATGTCAAAATGTTTATTGAGAATATCATTATCTATCAGTGATCCCCTACCAAAAACCCAAATCGATTAGGGTTTTATAACCCTATTTCAAAAATCAAAACCTAAATCGGGTTCTGACCCCCCCCCCCCTGGAAAATCTAAATTTCATTTAGCAGACAAGAACCTCCGAGATCTCCTAGATGGACGATCCAAATTTCTCTCTAAAATATACAGTGAATCCCTGTTAAAGCCTATTGTTTTTCAGTACTTTCCTAGCTTTTCTAAGGAGCTTTGGTTCCTGCTAAAAATCAATTTTCCCAGACCCCTGGGAAAATCTCACTTTTTCTTTGTTAGGGTCTAGACCGACCCTAATCCTTTGTGTCTGTTCAACCCATAGGCTGGATGTCAAAACTTCCAACCGAGAAGTTGTTCCTAACCCTTCCCTCTGTCGTTCCCCAAAATTTGAAAATTTTTAGAGCATCCTAGATATTTTTCCCGAAATTAAATTCCCTATCAGTCAAACTCCAATGTCTGAGAATTTCAGAGATCTAGGTCTCTCATAATCCTCTGCTCTCTCCCAAACCATAACTCGAATACTAAAACTGTAAAAAGATAAAATCTTCCACTACAAGAAAATAGGTTGTTAGCGACATAATTTCGCGATGGAATAATTCTGTCGCTAGTTAGCGACGGATTAACGAGCGAAAAAGATTTGTCGTTATAATCAATGAAATTTACGGAAATGGCGATGGAAGATATCCTGTCGCAAAATTCGTCGCTAATTAGCGACGAATTTTGTGACAAAATATTTTGTCGTAACAGACGCAACATTTAGCAACGTCGTTTGCGACGAAAGATTTTTCATCGCTAATTAGCGACGGAATTGTCCACAGAAACAATTTCGTCGCTATGTTCATAAATTTGATTTACGGCGGCTTAGCGACGGAATTAATCTGTCGCTAAGCCATCACGAATTATCGCATAAACCTAATCCCAGACCTCTTTTCTTTTTCTTCTTTCGCTGCTTCCGCTCCCGCCGTTCGCCGTTCGTTGTTCGCCCTCTCCCGCCGTTCGCCGACCCCGCAGTTCGCCGATGCCTAAAGACAGGTATTAAGCTAAAATACCTTAAGGGGGTCGGGCCCCCCGCATTTTCCGGCAGGGGGTCGACCCCGTGCTTTTTTCGGCAAGGGGTCGACCCCCTACCGAAAAGGCAGGGGGTTAACCCCCTATGTTTCGGAAGGGGGTCGACTCCCCTGCCAAAATGCAGGGGGTCAACCCCTTACGTTCCGGCAGGAGGTCGACCCCCTGTGTTTCTGCAGAGGGTTGACCCCCTGCGATTTCAGTAGGTCATTGGGTACTGAGCTTCTCAAGGCCAATGCAAAATGTTTTCATTTGCCTCATTTTTTTTTGGTGACTTCATTTTAAAACAGTGTTTTTTCAGATTTCTCAACGGAACTCGCTTGTGCTCAGCCACCCGTGGTAAGTAAGTGACAAAAATAATGCAAATCGGGTAAATACCCATGGTGAGTAAGTGATGCAAGCATATCACATGTTATTTAATTTATTAGATTTAACACTTTATTGTTCACACACTCACTTAGTTGTTGATATTTAGGGTTGCTTTGTTAGAGTTCGGAGATCATGCTGAGCATGATTTTAATGTATGAATATGGAAGTGTTCTTATTTTTGGAGTACAGATTCCATGCTAGGCATGGTAGTAGTTAGTGGAATATTGAAGTGTGTTTGCTGCAAGTACATGTTTTCCATTTGTTTGATATAAATTATTACGATGTATTGCAATGTTTGATGTAATTATATTCATGCTTGCATGTAGTTACTTTCAATTTGATTATGGCTTCCAATCAATATAAAAGTTTTTTGACAACTTTAGAACACATATATGCATGATTGAATCACTATGAAAGTTTTTTGACAACCTTAGAACACATACAAGCATGCTTTTATCACTATGAAATTGTTTTACTGTCAAAGAATACACATATGCACGATTGAATTACTATAAAATTTTTCTTAGAACACATATATGCATGATTGAAACAATATGAAAGTTTTTTTACTACTTTAGAACACATATGAGCATGATTGAATCACTATAAAAGTTTTTTGACAACCTTAAAACACATATTAGCATGATTTCATCACTATGGAAGTTTTTTGACTACCTTGTAACACATATATGCATGATTGTGATACATAACACATTTATTTGACAGCCTTATAAACCATATATGCATACATGAATCACTGTGACATTCTTTGACAACCTTAGAACACATATCTGCATGATTGAATCACTATAAAAAAAATTCCAGTCTTAGAACACATATCTGAATTTTGTTAATGTCCTTCAGTTTATTGTTAGTCTATGTGTCATTCAACCATTTACTTTATACTTTGTTGCATTAGATTAGGTGCATTGCATATAATTTACTTTATTATATTTTATTTATAAATACTAACATTTTGGTTCTCTTGTAGGATGCTGGAGATGATCAACGTAGATATGAAAGTTTTTTAATGCCTTATAACACATATATGCATGATTGAATCACTATAAAAAATTCTGACTGCCTTAGAACATGATATGCATGATTGAATCACATATAAAGTTTTTTGACTGCCTTAGAACACATATGAGCATGATTGAATCACTATGAAAGTTTTTTTACTGCCTTATAACACATATGAGCATGATATTAGCATATATGAAAGTTTTTTTACTGCCTTATAACACATATATGCATGATTGAATCAATATAAAAGTTTTTTGACAACCTTAGAACACATATATGCATCAGCCTCGTATGTATTCTAAGGTTGTCATAGTGATGAAAGCATACTTGTATGTATTCTTCAATCATGCATATATGTGTTCATATGTATTCTAAGATTGTCAAAAAGCATACTTCAATCATGCATATATGTGTTATAAGGGTGTCATAAAAATTATATAGTGAATCAATCATGCATATATATGTTCTAAAGGTGTCAAAAAAATCATAATGAGGCAATCATGCATATATGTATTCAATCATGCATATACTAGCTTGAAATCTAACGACATGAAACAAATGACATGAATCTAATGACATGAAACAAATGAAAAACCATATTCTAACAAATAAAAATGTTATTTGGATCAGTTACATGATATGCAATTTCATGAATACATATTCAAATCGAAAATAACTTCATGCAAGCATGGATACAGTCACATCAAACGTGGCAATACATTCAAATCATTCATAACATACAATGTCAAACATGTACCTGCAGCAAACACACTCCAATATTCTGCTAACTACTACCTCATCAAACATGGCAATACATTCAAATCATTCATAACACTCAAACATGTATTTCACTAGATCGAGTATGCTTCATCATCACTTGTTTCACTTTCATATTCTTCTTCTTCTTCCTCCTCTTTGTTTTCTTTGTCTTCTTATATATTGGGCGCCCATCCACTTGGTATATCATTTACATCACATTCTTTCATATGTGTGTCATTGGACAATGGAGATATGACATGCAGACCATGTGTAAAATCATGATCATAAGAGAAGTCATACACATCATCTGATTGATAGTATTCAACCTCTTCAACAATCTTGTCTTCATGTAACTCATCATACTTGGGGTATAGTTTAGACTTCACCTTGCAAACCGCCCACCATTTATTTCTATCTAACTTTCTTGTATTTGGATATGAAGTATAGTAAACTTGTTGAGCTTGCGATGCTAATATAAATAGTTCATATGTTTCAAACCTTGATTTATGATTCACCTCCAGAATGTGTGAGGCTTTATTGACTCTTGTTGTTGTGAGATCAAACCAATGACACTTGAATAAAGTTAACCTGTTATTTATGCCTAAGTAAGTAAACTCCATTATTTCTTCTATAACATCATAGTCGTCAAGTTCATTTTCATCATAACTGTTATCCTCAACACACACGCCACTATTCATCGTTGACTTGTTTGCACCATAGTCTTTTGTGTAAAATTGATAACCATTTACGATGTATCCATTGTAACATTGCACAACTTTGGTCAGACCATTTTATAAATCACATATTCTTTGGTCATTAACACCACCATGGTAGACCTACAAGTATAAACAATGACTACAAACACGATCAATTAACATATTGTTGTTCACACGGAAAGAATACATGTCATTGTCCTTACCAACTCTTTCATCCATGCCACAAACTTATTTTCACATTTTTTTTGTAATTCTGAATCAGTTAGATGTGGAAGCTCTCTTCGCAACCCTAGATCAAATCGTTTGCATTTAATAGATAATTATATTACCAAAACATATATGTAGAGAACTAAGTATAACATATTATGTATACTTACTCGATATAGGAATCGATCTCTGAGCAATTAAAAAGGATATAGATTTGTGATACATCATGCTCTCAATCTTCCAAGAGTCTTGATCGACAACTGCCAAAGGCCTTCCCAAGTGGTTTAAATATCGATAGTTTGTCAGTCACAATAACTTATTCTCTATCATCATTATGAGGTCAACAAGTGTAACGTGTTGAAATGTGAGACTCAAAGTACATAGATGAGAAATTTGAAATCTTTTCTAAAGTGTATGCCTCACAAATTGAACCCTCCACTCCTTTTTTTTTAGGTCAAACATGTATCTGTCAACAACATGCATCTCATAATATAATAAATTCCCAATAGCATTAGGGAGAAAAATATAAAATAAATTTACCTTTCAAATGGGTACATCTACGATATTGTACAAGACCACCAACTCTAAGTTCATATGGCAAGTGTATGATCACATATTCTACAACGTCAAAAAATGTTGGAGGAAATATCTTCTCTAGTTGACAAAATAGTAGTGACGACAGAATCCTTGAGATTCTTTATCTCAGCTACTACAACTTCCAATGCATACACTGTTCTAAAAAATTGACTCAACTCGGATAATACCCCCCATATAGGTTTGTCTAACAAATCATGAAATGCTAGCGGAATCAACCGTTGCATGATAACATGACAATCATGGCTCTTCAACCCATACAATTGGCCCTCATCTATCTTCACAACCTGAGCAATGTTAGAAACGTATCCATCCGAAAATCTCAATTGTCTCAACTACTAGCATACCTGCTTTACTTGATCTGATCAAAGTACGTACCTTGCATTTGGTTTCAATAATTTGCCATTGTACTCTTGGAGTTTCAATTCTGGTCTTTTACATATTACTTTTAAATTCATACAAGCCTTCAAATTATCCTTCATTTTTTCTTTAATATTCATTATCATATTAAACATATTATCAAACATATTTTTCTCCACATGCATCACATCCAGATTATGTTGTATCAATAAGGTCGACCAATATGGTAGTTTCTGAAATATAGATTTCTTTGTCCAATTGTGATCCTTCCCAAATCCAAGGAAGGGCCTCACACTACGGGCATCTGTCAGTCCACATGGAAAGTATCGCAATCGTCTTAAAATCTTTATGCCTGACAACCATGCAGGTGGACCTTCTATTTCAACTATGTTTGCTCGAAAAATATTCCTTTGTTATCGGAACACATAATTGTTGGGTAGAAATTGACGATGACAATCAAACCAGCACGACTTTCTTCCATGCGTCAATCTAAAAGAATTTGTATCCTTCATGCAATACAGACATGCCAACCTCCCATGTGTGCTATAACCAGATAACATACCATATGCAAAGAAGTCACTAATTGTTCATAGAACAACAACTTTCATATTGAAGTTTTATTTTCTGTGGCATCGTATGTAAGAATACTGTCATCCCACAGTATTTTCAGTTCATCAATCAATGACCTTAAATATACATCAAGATTTTGGCACAGAGAAGTCGGACCAGGGATCAATAGAGACAAGAAAATATTTTGACTCTTTATACACAAGCTTGGAGGAAGGTTGTATGGGGTGACAAATACCGACCAACACGAGTATGGGGTTGATCTACCCCCAAATGAATTAAATCCATTTGTACATAAACCGAGTCTAACATTTCTTACTTTCATTGCAAAGTTCTGGTGAGTACGATCAAAGTGTCTTCAAGCTTCCGCGTCAACAGGATGTGTGATCTTCTCTTCATCATGTCAAACTTTATTTGCATGTCATATCATTTGTTTAGTTGTCCTCGAAGACATATATAGTCGTTGCAATCTAGGGGTGAGAAAGAAGTAGCAGAGTGACTTGTATGACATTTTTTTTGACCTCGTGCTACCATTTCTCCTTGTCTTTGTCTTGAACCGATGATGCCCACATGACGGACATGATCTGCTATTTTTTTTATCTTTGAAATACAACATGCAGTGGTTTGGACAAGCATCTATCTTTTGATACCCCATACCTAGAGCGTTGACCATAACCTTCACACAGTAGAGATTTTTTGACAATTTCTCATCTTTGGGCAACATACTCTTCACAATAGAGCATAGACGATCAAAACATGATTGACTCAAATTATACTCTGACTTCAAATTCAGTAGTTAAAGAATTGCAGACAAGATAGTGTGACTCTCGCAACCATTTCATGATGGATCATCAACATCTCTAAGTAAGTCATAAAATTTACTAGTTGTATCGTTTGCTGCTTCTTCCTCTACCACAGTTGGTACATCACTAAGTCCCATAGAAAAATCAATTTCTGGTCTTGCGGTATCAAATATCAAATCCATATATGGATTATCGTGCACCACATCCTCCCATGCATTAAAATTATTCCAAAATTCTTCACCATGAAGTGTCCAATTTTGATAACCACTAACAAAACTCTTCCTGTATAGGTGATGTCTAAAGCCATGAGGTTCTACAAATTGATTTTTCTTACACATCGTGCAGAGGCATCTGATCCGACTGATGGGATTCACTGCACTGACACTTGCCGTTGTGAATTCAATAAAACTGTCAACACCATCCATATATTCATGTGATACCTCATTATCAACTATCCTATTGTATATCTATTCACGATTTGCGCCCATTTTGTCCGATAATGTTACGAACATTATCATCACCAGTTAAAAGAGAATCATAATAATGCTATGATGAAAAAAATATCTAATTAATCTATGAATTCTTGTTTGGTGATTGTTTGTGAGCAATTTTTTTGTTTCAGTTAATGCGTAAATTTTCTTCCCCTCTATACCACAAACATGCTTAACATAAAATGCAATTTCATGAACTATTATGAATGGATTGATAATTCAATATTTTCGTGTATAACACCATCAAATCATATTTATACACATCATGAGGATATTTAGAAATATGAAGTTATATTCCATAAAACGATACATTCATTTTAAGCATGTTTTCATGATACAATTTCACATGGAAGACATAATCAAATGAAAAATAACTCCATGCAAGTATGAATACAGACAGATCAAACATTGCATTACATTCAAATCATTTATATCAAAACAATGTCAAATATGTATCTGCAGCAAACACACTCAAATATCCTACTAACTACTACCATGCCTAGTATGAAATCCAAACTTCAAAAATAAGAACACTTCTATTTTCATACATTAAAATCATGCTCAGCATGATCTCTAAATTAACTCCATTAAAGCAGTCCTAAATATCCACAACTGAGTGTGTGTGAATAGAAGTGTTGCATCCAAGAAATTAAATAACATGAAATGAAACCAGAGAACCCGACATGCATTTAAATGCGGATTTATACATGAAAACAAAGTCATGCATCAAAGTAGCAATGTCATATTTTTGTTTCCAAGCAGGTAATATAAAATAACCCATAGTAATATAAAAATAACTGCACCCACATTGAAGTAGACTTCAAGTCTTCAAGGCAAGATTATGAACAGAAACAGAAAGGCAGGGGGGCTTCGCCCCCTACTGGGAAACCAAAGGAGGCAGGGGCTTTGCCCCCTGGCGGGAAAAACAAAAGGAACAGGGGGAGCTCCGCCCCCTACCAAAAGACACACGAAGGCATGGGGCAAAGCTCCTTGCTGAAAGACAAAACCGAAGGTAGGGGGCTTGCTCCCTGCCTGAAAAAACAAAAGAAGACAAGGGGCGACATGGCTCGACCCCTGCCCACATGCCAAAATAAAGAAGGGGAGGCGGCAAGGGCTTTGCCCCCGCCGGCATGCCACCTTGCCAACCAATACACAAGGGCCCATCAGAAGCCCTTCCCCAAGTCGGACGAAGAAAATGGAGGCAGGGGTCGAGGCCCCTGCCAACAGAAAAAAGAGGGGGCAGCAGATGCTTGGCCTCTGTCGGCCATTCCACCGAATGCAGGCGGCAACCTTGCCGCCTGCCAGAGGAAGAAGGTCAAAGAAGATGAAGGAGAAGAAGGCCAAAGAAAAAAGGGGGAAGGGGTTACATGAGGAGAGGAATGGAATGAGAGGTGTGGTGATGCTCGCTGGAGCAACGACAGTGATGGTTGATAGTCGGATGGGGCTCGAGGTTATGTCGACGGTAACCAGGAGGGTTTGAGGGAGGTGTCACCAGGGAAAAGAGGTCGTCGATCGAGGGAGGCTCCTGGAGATCAAGGTCATAGAGGGACGACGACAAGGAGATCATCGGTGAAGTCGCCGATGGCCGTTGGGGAAACAAGAGGAGACATGGAGGGGGGGGGGGGGGGGTCTCGGGGTCGTCGGGGTGTCTGCCAGACACAGGGAGAAGGAGGTGGTCGGGGCGATCGTCGGAGAGCGATAGGTGGCCGGGGCGGTCGCTAGAGAGCAGTAGGTGGCCAGGGCGAGTAGCGCGGGAGAGAGAGAGAGAGCAGAGTTAATTCTGTGCCCTAGATGGGTGTTTTACATTAAAAATTAGCGACAGATTCGCGATGAAACAATTTTGTCTCCAACACCGACGCTACTTAGCGACAGATTCATGACGAAAACATTCTGTCACAAACATCGTCGCTAATTAGCAACAGAGTAGCGATGGGAAAAAGTCATTGCTAATCAGTCGCTAAGTTGCGACATAGTTTACGATGGATGTAATTATGTCGTTAATTAGCAATGGTGTTTGGCAACAGAATTATTCTGTTGCAAATCCCGCAACTAAATCAAATTTTAGGGATGGCTCATTTTCTCTTGCTAATCCATCGCAAAATTGCTACAGATTATTTTTTTCAAAAATTTCCGTCGCTAATTGACATTTTTCTTGTAGTGTTATGCTAAAATCATGTCATGCTTGAACCACAACAAGAAGAACACTTCTATTTTTAAGCATACAAATTAATCATGATGTGCATGATCTTCAAACTTTATTCAATAATTTGCACAATGCTTTGAATCATAATAACTTACCACAAGCAATTTGACTCAATTTTATAAGCAATTCATTTTTCAACTGCGCATAGGCTTGTAGTCTTCTTTGCGATATTTAGCGTTAAGTATCACTAATTTGCAAAGTTGCATGGCATTTCATATGAATTTGCGACAGAGTTGCAATGGACGTAGGCCATCGCCAAATCCGTCGCTAAGTTTTTCATAAATCCCTAATCAGAACCCTTCTTTCTCTTTTTTGTTTCGTCTCTCCCGCCCGACCACCGCCCTCTTCCGCCCGACGCACTCCCCGACCCGCCACCCATCGCCCGTCGCTCCCCGGTCTGTCGCCCTTCCCTCCCCCGGCCCATCGGCCCCCGTTCCACTGCCTGTCGCCCCCCTCCCGCAGCCCGGTGTCTCCTAGGTAAGTGGGTCAGTTTTTTTTTTCCAACAGGGGGTTGCCCTCCTGCCTCATTCTTTTTTTTCGGTAGGGTGGGGCGCCTGCCACATTTTTTTTCCATCAGAGGTCGCCCCTCTGCCTCATTTTTTATTTTCGGCAGGGGGTCGTCCCCCTGCCTCATTTTTTTATTCGGGCAGAGGGTCGCCCCCTCTGCCTCATTTTTTTTTTCGGCAGGGGGGGGGACCCCTGCCTTGTTTTTTTTTCGACAGGGGGTCGCCCCTCTGCCTCATTTTTTTATTCGGGCAAAGGGTCGCCCCCTGCTTTTTCGGCAGGGGGTCGGCCCCCTGCCTCTTTTTTTTCTTGCAGGGGAGGGGGAGGACCCCCTGCCTCTTTTTTTTTCGGCAGGGGGTCGCCCCCCTTGCCTCATTTTTTTATTCGGGCAAGGGGTCTCCCCCCTGCCTCTTTTTTTTTGTCGGGCAAGGGGGCGACCCTCTGCCTCATTTTTGTTTTTCGGTAGGGGGTCGCCCCCCTGCCTTATTTTTTTATTGGGGCTGGGGTCGCTCCCCCTACCTCATTTTTTTATTCGGGCAGGGGGGCGACCCCCTACCTCATTTTTTTTTTGCAGGGGGTCGCCCCCCTGCCTCTTTTTTTCGATAGGGGGGGGGGGGGGGGGGGGCTGCCTCTTTTTGTTTCAGCAGGGGGTCGACCCCCTTGCCTCATTTTTTTATTCGGGTAGGGGGTCACCCCCCTACTTTTTTGACAAGGGGTCGCCCCCCTATCTCTTTTTTTTTCGGGCAGGGAGGCGACCCCCTGCCTCATTTTTTTTTTCGATAAAGGGTCGCCCCTCTTGCCTGATTTTTTTTTGGCAGGGGAGGCGACGTGTTGGGGTGCGCCCGGCGATCGTTGGGTTTCTGAACCACGACATCACCCCGTGCCTGCCACTCTGGGCGACGATCACTGTCTTCAGAGACCTCATGCCATTGTCATACATCGCTGACCTACTGACTGGCCGGCGAACTCTAAAACCTGTTGGGCCGAACAGAGAGGTGGTCGATGCCTGGAAGGCGTTCCGCCTCTCCGGAATCCCATTCGACTTCGATATTTATTCTAAATTTTTTCCTTTCGGCAGAGGGTGACTTCATTTTAACATAGTGTCTCTTGCAGATTTCTCAACGGATCATGCTTGTGCCCCGCCACCCATGGTAAGTAAGTGACAAAAATAATGCAAATCGGGTAAATACTCGTGGTGAGTAAGTAATGCAAGCGCATCACATGTTATTTAATTTATTAGATGCAACACATTACTGTTCACACACTCACTTAGTTGTTGATATCTAGGACTGCTTTGTTGGAGTTTGGAGATCATGCTGAGCATGATTTTAATGTATGAGAATAGAAGTGTTCTTATTTTTGGAGTACGGATTCCATGCTAGGCATGGTAGTAGTTAGCGGGATATTGGAGTGTTTTTGCTGCAGGTACATGTTTGACATTTTTTTGATATAAATTTTTTTGATGTATTGCAATGTTTAATGTGATTGCATCCATGCTTGCATGTAGTTACTTTCAATTTTATTATGACTTACATGTGAAATTGTATAATGAAAGCATGCTTCAAATGAATGCATCGTGTTATGAATAGTTTGCACATGAAAATATTAAGTTATCAATGCATGCATCTTAATTCTTGTGATTGTATGACATCATATATTGCATGATAAATTTGAGATTTTCTTTATCATAACATTTTGATGATTTTCTTTTAACTGGTTAGGATACTATTCATAACATCATACGACAAAATGACTGCAAACCGTGAATGAATGTACCGTAGGATAGTTGACAATGAGTTATCGCATGAATATATGGATGGTGTTGAAAGTTTTATTAAATTTGCAACGACAAGTGTCAGTACAGTGTATCCCACAGGTCGGATTAGGTGTCTCTGCAAGATTTGTAAGAACAATCGATTTGTAGAACCTCATGGCATTAGACATCACCTATACAAAAAGGGTTTTGTGAGTGATTATCAGAATTGGATGTTTCATAGTGAAGAATTTAGAAACAATTTTGATGCACGGGTGAATGCGGTGCACGATAATCCATATATGGAATGATTTGAAATACTTGATGTGAATAATTTGAAACAATTTGAATGTATTGCATAACATTTTTTATTTGTTAGAATATGGTTCGTGGAACTTATAGTGGTCGTTCGTCCAGTAGTAGCCAGTCTCAACCTTTATCTTCAAAGACTACTTTGATAGGTATATCATTTAACTAATTAGATGCTTGATTAGTTGAAATGTGCATTATGAGAATTTTTAACGTATTTTTTTACAGATGATGTTTCGCCTGTACATGAGCCACCTACACGAGTTGATCATACAAGTCAGGAGCCAACACAGGATGCAGGGGCTTCTCACTCTGGCACAAGAAGACTCATTTGAATAGTGTATATCGATAATCGACCGTAAGTATTTCATTTTCACTTATTATATATCTTATAAATATTGTATATTGATATTTGCTGTGTACCAATTTATGTGCAACACGAGGTTTGAGCCACAAGAAGTAGTACGCGATATTAGGAAATCACTACTTCAACATCTACCAGGACCGATCACTCAATGGAAAGAGTATCCAAAAGAGGTGATAGACAGATAGTGGTCCTCATTCATGGTATACAGTTGTTTGTCATAGTTAATGTGTTTCATATTTAATTATTTGTTATAGTCATGTCTACTAACTTTTTAAAAATATTTGTAGGCTTCGAATCGCTTTGCGACTACGATGGAGGAACATGATGCAAGGAAGGTGTGGCAGAAGATGGCTGCCAATCGATTTGCAAACATGTTGCACAATATGAAGACTGCAGCAAGAAAAGCATCTGGCGGGATAGATGATCCACTACAGTGGAAGGTCCATGGACCTCCTACTATCAGGTCAGATGTTTGGGATGCAATGTGTAACAAGTGGGCTGAGAATGCATTTCGGAACCGCTCAGCGAAGGCTGCACAAAATTGAGCGAAAATGCCTGAAGCTCATCTACACACAGGTGGATCTAGGACTTTTGGGAGCCACCTGAAGAAAATGGTAACTCTCATCAATATATAAACAAATCAATTTTATAAGTATTGTTGCAAACATGTTAACTAAATATTTTATCATTTCACTTCGCAAGAAGCGGAAAAAAGAGAGATTGTGCCATACAAGGATGTGTTTGTTCAAACACATAAACGTAAGACCACGGGAGAGTTCATATCGGAGAAGGCAAGAACGACAACGGTATGTATTTATTGTATTAATAATCATTATAATATATAAGTTATCATAAACATTGTAATTCTTAATTATTAATTTATACTTTAAACATTAATTTGTATGAGTCATATGAGCAACAGATGGTAGAGTGATATGGCGATAACTCTACTTAGCATCCATCATTTAATCCTGCAGCATGGGTGATTGCAGCAGGTGAACCCAAAAAGGGTTGTGTGTTCAGGTTTGGGAGTAATATGAACACCTCAACAGTCGTTGCTTCCTCCAGTCACGGCTCAAAGACTTCTTCCATCAACATCAGCTCCAAGCATCCGACTGATTCTTAGGATGATGTACGCCAGATCGTTAAGGACACAATGCGTGACTACTTCCATGAAACAATTGTCGATGTTCTCCGGGATGAGTTCAACAGTTTTTTACAGAACAGGGGAGCTTCGTTTGCAGGTGCCTCTAAGGTATGAAAGTTTCATGTGATGTATTGCATGTCGTTAGATTTCATAAAACTTTGATTGTCTTAACTTAGGTGCACTGCATATAATTTATTTCAGTATATTTTGTTTATCAATACTGACCTTTTATATAATATTTCAGTATCATATTTTTCCTCCCTTAAACACATATAAGCATGATAGAATCACATATACAGTTTTTTTACTGCCTTTGAATACATATGAGCATGATAGAATCACATATACAATTTTTTTACTGCCTTAGAACACATATGAGCATTGTAGAATCACATATACAGTTTTTTGACTGCCTTAGAGCATATATGAGCATGGTAGAATCACATATATAGTTTTTTTGACTGCCTTAGAGCACATATGAGCATGATATAATCACATATACAGTTTTTTGCCTGCCTTAGAATACATATGAGCATAATAGAATCACATATAAAGTTTTTTTATTGCCTTAAAACACATATGAGAAAGATAGAATCACAAATACAGTTTTTTGACTGCCTTAGAACACATATGAGCATGATATAATCACATATACAGTTTCTTGCCTACCTTAGAACACATATGGGCATGATAGAATCACATATAAAGTTTTTTGACTGCCTTAGAGCACATATGAGAAAGATAAAATCACATATAAAGTTTTTTTGACTGCCTTAAAGCATATATGAGCATGATATAATCACATACATAGTTTTTCGCCTGCCTTAGAACACATATAAGCATGATAGAATCACATATACAATTTTTTTACTGCCTTTGAACACATATGAGTACAATAGAATCACATATATAATTTTTTTACTGCCTTAGAACACATATGAGCATGGTCGAATCACATATACAGTTTTTTGACTGCCTTATAGCACATATGAGCATGGTAGAATCACAAATATAGTTTTTTGACTGCCTTAGAGCATATATGAGCATGATATAATCACATATACATTTTTTGACTGCCTTAGAGCACATATGAGCATGATAGAATCATATATACAGTTTTTTTCAGTGCTTTAGAACACAGATGAGTATAATATAATCACATACACAGCTTTTTGTTTGCCTTAGAACACATATGAGCATGATAGAATCACATAATAAAGTTTTTTGACTGCCTTAGAGCACATATGAGCATGATAGAATCAGATATAAAGTTTTTTTGACTGCCTTAGAATACATATGGGCATCATATAATCACATATACAGTTTTTTGTCTGCCTTAGAACACATATGATCATGATAGAATCACACATATAGTTTTTTACTGCCTTAGAGCACATATGAGCATGATAGAATCACATATACAGTTTTTTTGACTGCCTTAAAACACATATGAGCATGATATAATAACATATACAGTTTTTTGCTTGCCTTAGAACACATATGAGCATGATAGAATCACATATAAAGTTTTTTGACTGCGTTAGAGCATATATGAGCATGATAAAATCGCATATAAAGTTTTTTTGATTGCTTTAGAACACATATGAGCATGATATAATCACATAAACAGATTTTTGCCTGCCTTAGAACACATATGAGCATGATAGAATCACATATACAGTTTTTTGACTGCCTTAGAGCACATATGAGCATGATAGAATCTCATATACAGTTTTTTTACTGCCTTAGAACACATATGTGCATGGTAGAATCACATATACAATTTTTTTATTGCCTTAAAGCACATATGAGCATGATATAATCACATATAAAGTTTTTTTACTGCCTTTAGAACACATGTGAGCATGATTGAATCGCATATAAAGTTTTTTAACTGCCTTAGAATACATATAATTATGATATAATCACATATACAACTTTTTGCCTGCCTTAGAACACATATGAGCATGATAGAATCACATATACAGTTTTTTTACTGCCTTAGAGCACATATATATGAGTATGATAGAATCATAAAAACAATTTTTTTACTGTTTTTAGAACACATATGAGCATGATTGAATCACATATAAAGTTTTTTTACTGCCTTAGAATACATAATTGCTTAGTAGAATCACATATACATTTTTTTACTGCCTTAAAGCATATATGAGCATGATTGAATCACATTTTAGTTTTTTTTACTGCCTTAAGATCATATATGAGCATGATAGAATTACATATACAGTTTTTTTTTACAGGCTTAGAATACATATGAACATGATAGAATCACATATACAATTTTTTTACTGCCTTAGAACCCATATGAGCATGATAGAATCACATATAGAGTATAATTTGTTTTAGTATATTTTGTTTATCAATACTAACCTTTCTTTTCTCGTGTAGGCTGCTGGCAATAATCAGCGTAGTGGAGCTGAAGGGACAGATCAAGACAATGAACAAGAGGACGCACAAAATATTGACGATGATTAGATTCATGTGTTGAATTTGTTCTACCTTCTTTTTGTTTCAAAAATGTAAATATTGAATTGTAAATAATTAGAACTTGCGAATTTTACAGTAGATCGATTAATTGTTTTAGTTTTCTTTTATATGTATTTTGATGTGTACTTTGTTTTTTATTCACAGGAAATATAAATTATGCAGAAAATATAAATTATACAGGAAATATAAACTGTATCACGAGAATTTTTTTCTCGATATTTAATTTTCAAGTATATTTTTTATTTTTTTTCCTTGTTTACGATAGATATATCCGTCGCTAATTACTATTAGCGTTGAATGTAGCAACGGATTAGCAACGACTATAAATCTGTCGCAATACCAAAATCGCCGTATAGTAACAACGTCCTTGCAACGGTTGTTGGCATTCGTTATTCCATCGCAACTTAGCGACATAATTGGCGATAGATACATTCTGTCGCTACTTAGCGACAGAATGGGCGACGAATATATTCCGTTGCTATTTAGTGTCAAAAAATTTGTGATGGAAGCTATCTGTCACTAATTCGACGCTAATCAGTCGCTAAATAGCTTAGAGACGGATTAACGTCGAATTAGCGATGAATTTAGGTCATCGCTAATCCACAAGTATATTATTACCCTCGTTGATCTGATAATCAATATAGCGAAACTCAAAATTTTTAGGGGTTTTGCAATCTGCAATGAACCATAATAAAGTCAAAAAATCAAATACTTGGTGTGCGAATGCAAACACCAAGAAACAAAAAAATTGTGGAACAAGGTAGGTTTAGTTGGGCATTTTCCTCGTTGTCGAAGGCTGCTACAGCTGCATGTAAAATGAGGTGATGACTAGAAGCTCCTCCATGAGAAAATCAACAACCAAAGAGAATTTGAGAAATCAATTTTTTTTGCTCAAACCAATTTCTTCAAAAAAACCCAATTGATTCGAACAACTTGGTTGGTTAAGTTGTCTTAAATGGTAGGGCGTGAATCATGAGGTCACGGTCCCACACTCCCCTTTCATTGTTGTATGCCTTCCAAAATGCAGCAACCCCTTTCCTTGATGATCAGTTTTGGTGAAAACCCAAAACCTATGAATGTCAATGGAGGGCTGAAACATTGTTGTAGCCAAGAAATTCCAACGTGAATCTAAGGGGTTTGGCTAAGATGAGAGATAGAGAAGAAATAGGTTTTCTTCTCAAAAACCCAAGAAAGGAAATGAAGGAATGGGGGTGTCAACCTTGTATTTGAGAGATAAAGGGGAAATAAAGGTGGTTCGGTGCCCTAGTGGGCCCCACCTAGTCCACGTTTACACCCAATGTGCACCTATTTCAAACCGGCTCTAATTCAGATCTGTTTTGCCTTAGAACCGTATATTGGATCAACCCTATATGTGTACCTATATTGTGTTTAATTAAATACTAAAAATAAAACTTAAAATTTTATATCTTATGTATATTATTTCAAGATTAATATGATTCTCTTTAATTACTAAAAGCCCTTAAAAATTCTAGCTTTGGATCAACCCATTTGGGTCCAAACCCATATAGACTATGGGTCCATATAAAAATTCAATTCTTTTACTAAACCAAATCTTAGGTTTTGCTAAAACAAAATACACCATCTAATCTTTAAATAAATTATTGGTTTAGCAACTCCTTAATTATTAACTATATTAGATTAACATATCCACTTAAATTATCTTTGACCAAAATACCCTTTTAATAGAATTTCTTTCATAAGCTATAAAAAATACATCTAGTTAAACTCAAAACACTTTGAAAACATCTTGATAAGTCATATACACATTAAAATATATGGTTTTAAATATAAATTAAATAATTTTAATAGTTAATTATTTGAAATAGTTCTAAAAATGCCTTTATGCCTTTATTGGTCATAAATAAGTAAACGAACATGTAATATACCAATAAATGAAATTAAAAAGCCAAAAACACATTTATAACTTGAGCATAAAAATGTTTTTCTTTATTTATTTATATTCCTAAAACATTACAGGTTTTACGTTAGGGCCTTCGACATGGTGAATGACTCTAGGGTTTTAGATCAGAGGCTAGAGGACTCTAGGCAGATGCTCAGGTTTGTCGATAAGTTTGAGTGGAGATTCGAGGACAAGGTGGTCCACTACCGAACCATGAGCATCGAGCTCCAGGTGCAGTGGCTCAAGACATGGTGATCGTGAGCTTAAACGATGAGTTCGCCCTTGTTGTCAAGGATGATTTGGAGCTCTCGCCAGTCTACTACAGGTACCTCACGTGGCTGAGCGCTACTTACTATTATGATCTATCAAATTTCAATCCTTTGATCTATGATGCATCCATGCAACGCCCAAGGTTTGGTGCCAGTGAGCACATATTTTTTTTCTCCTTGCCTTTTTATTTTTTGATATTCAATTTTTACAATTATCAGTCATTCATTACAAACTTTTACTTTAACAACTAGAGATTTAGTTGAAGAAAAATTTTATTTAGTTATTCATATGATTCAATTACATTTTTTTGTTTAGTCAAATTTGTTTACTCACTTTGTGATTTGTCTGTTAAGAAAATGCTACTTTGATAATTCAATCAACAATATTGTTCCTCATCTTTTGTCATGGTGTTACCATGTGAGTTTTCTTGGATTCTTCATTTTAGGCACAATTTATTGAGTAAATGCATGCTATATTAGATTTTTGTTTTCAAGTATGATTTCAATTTTATGGGTTTTGTATTTTAATTACTAATTTTGTAAATTATTTAGTGAATACTTGCTAAATCTATTTTTTTATGTATGATTTAAATTTTAGGGGTTTTATATTTTAATCTATATTTTGTTATTTATTGAGTGAATGCATGCTAAATCTAATTTTTTTCTAAGTATGATGTAGATTTTAGGGGTTTTGAATTTTAACCCATATTTTTATAATTTCTTGAGTAAATCATGTCAAATCTGATTTTTTTTCTCATGCATGATTAATATTTTAGGAATTTTGTATTTTAGTTGCTAATTTTATAATTTATTAAGTAAAATCATGCTAAATCTTATTTTTTCAAATATGATTTAGATTTTAAGTGTTTTTCATTTTAATATATATTTTTGTAATTTCTTGAGTAAAGCATGCCAAATCCGATTTTTTTTCTATAATTAAGATTTTAGAGATTTTGTATTTTATTTGCTAATTTTATATTGAGTGAAATCATGCTAAATCTGATTTTTTTTAAGTATGATTTAGATTTTAAGTGTTTTTTATTTCAATCCATATTTTTGTAATTTCTTGAGTAATTAATTCAAAATCTGATTTTTTTCTCATATATGATTAAGATTTTTTGGATTATGTTTTATTGTTGCTAATTTTATAATTTATTGAGTGAAATCATGCTAAATCTGATTTTTTTTCTTATGTATGCTTTAGATTTTAGAGGTTTTGCATTTTAAGTATGATTTATGATTTTTCAAGTTTTTTATTTTAAGGATTTTTTATTTTTGTATGATTTTTTTTAAGTATGCTTTATGAATTTTCATGTTTTTTATAAATTCGAGATCTAAATTATTTTAGTATAATTTTTTATATCACTTTTAGTATACTACTATATTATAGTATACATTTTTTCTATTAGCCACTTTTACTAGCTAGTGCACTTTTTTAGTGTGCCTGATGCTATTTTAGCACTAGTAAAAGCATTTTTCTAGCTCTATTTCAGTGCCAAAAAAGATTTTTTCTTTTTCTGGAGCTATTTTAGAGCCAGTAAAAACCATTCACTAGTGCTATCCATTAGCGCTAGTAAATGTTTTACCAGCAATACTTTTCTGGCGCTATGTTAGTGCAAGTAAAGGTCTTTAATTACTGGTGCTAATTTAATGGCAGTAAAGGTCTGAATTCTTGTAGTGGGTCTTAGGTACTAATTTAAAAATTATTATTTTAGGTGTTTGCTAGATATGAACAATTAGATGTGTTTATAAGTTTTGTTTCAAATTAATTTAATATAAAAATATGAATATTTTATCATCAAATTTCAGTACAATAATATCAACCATTGATATTTTCCTCTTTAAAATACACATCTGAGTACAAATATGCTTAATCAAAAATATGTTTTCTATTGAATAAGAAACGATAAACACATCTAACGGTTCAAATTTAACATAAAACACCAAAAACTATGATTTTTAGAAGATCCTAGTGGTGACCTAATGTAAAAAGGGGGCAGCACAATCCCCATTCTCATATATGTGTGTGTGGTACCGAATTTTCACCTTGAAAAATCATATTTTATGTTGAAAAAATATCATCAAAGGATTGATCCGTAACTATTTTGATCATAAGGAACACACCCATGGAGTCAGAATTGGTCACAAAAACATCCCCTTCGAATTCCAGCTAGGTGTTTGGAATCCACAGAGTATAATCCACAATATTATTCCATCAATACATCCACACACACACAAATCCCATGAAAGCAGCCGATCAAACCAACTAGTGCATGGGTGTGTCAGTAGCTTTCAAAGGTGGGCCAGGGTGGTCGTGGGGCCCCACCCGGGGTTTTCCTCACTTCGGCCAGGGTTCCTCGTCATAAAAAAAAAAAAAAACACGTCACCAGATCATCCATCATATGGTTCAAATTTCAATTTCATCAAACAGAGTCACTCTTATTGCAGTTGCTTTCAAAGCGTCCAATGAGCCTTTGGAGCATATATGTAGATATAACAAAATTAAGCATGCATGCATGCATGCATGAATGATTGATGTTTGTGATCCTCCAAATGAAAAGCTCAGCAGTAGCAATGGCATTGGCCTGCGGGGTGGCCCCAGCTCTTGCACTCGCCACCCCTGCACCCTCTTGCTGAACAGTACGAGTTGCAGCACCCCTCATCGCCTCCGTTCCCTTGGTGGCAACCATTGTAAGGGTTGGTGCAGCACACCGACTGGTCTTGCTGCGTCTCTGCTCCCAGGCAACCTAAATAAACCACAAAATAAGAACAAAAATAAAAAAATAATATCATGGGTATGGTATTTTTAAAATTTCTCGGCAGGGAAAATATCACGATGTTTAAGAAAAAATTGTTGCATTAAAGAATATTGGAAAATAACGTAAGAAATAAAATTTATAAACAAAGTAATTTTATCGAAGCCATTCATATAAGTTTTTTCTTTTTTCTGTTTTTCTTTTCTTTAAGCCTTATCAAAAGTAATAAAAACATATAGACCAATTTTTGCATAAAAAAATACAGTCATCAGTTACTTTCATTATCATAAATCTCATTTCCTATTTTTCTGAATGAAAATCACAAATCTCGTACTAGTGAAATATCATGTTGAAGAAACTATTTTTCTCGGAAAGATTTCTGAAAAATATCAAATATCAGTATATATATATATATATATACAAGAGAGAGAGAGAGATGGAAACCTACCAGATAAAAAATGTAACAACCCTATCCACTAAGAATTTTTTTGTGTGTCTTTTTGAAACTCTGACCTTAAAGATGTGTTCAACATGATTGATTTACTAGAATTTGACACTTGGATCATGCATTTTGGATGAAAAAAAACAGAATCTGAAACCTAAAAAATTTATAAAAATTGTAGACCGTTGATTTTTAACCTTATAAAAACCTATCCATATATCAGGATCAAATGATCCAAGTGTCAATTTCTACTATATCAATCATGCTGAACACATAAGGTCAAAATTTTCAAAAAACAAGCAATGTGGTACCATCTGTTAGGGATGCAATGGGGGTAGCTTCCCACTACGCACACACACACACACACACAATATATATATATATATATATATATATATATATATATGACTGCTTTTTTTAGGAAAATATAGATGACAAGTATTAGAACTCGCAAAAAGTTGGTTTTGGCATTGATAGCATGATACCAACACAATATTTAAAAATGACAATTATTCTTCAAAAAATATTGCATATTTTTGGTATAATAGCATCTTTTAGAATATCATGATAAAATCAGGATATTTTCAAAATGTCGCTGTGATAGTGACTGATTTATTTTTGTCAAAATCCATCAAAATTCATTAGTTTGTGCGTAGGAGCAAAAGAAAAAGACTACAACGCATGTAAGTAGGTCATAGACGTGCAAACTAGGGGTGGCAATTTCTGACACGACCCGCCAACCCGCCTCTTAGGCGGGTTCGGGTTGGGCTTAAGCCAACCCGTTTAATAAACGTGTCGACCCGTGTAACCCGTTTATTAAACAGGTCGGGTTCGGGTTGGGGGTATGCCAACCCGCCAACCCGTTTAATAAACGGGTTAGGCGGGTGGGTCGACCCGCCAACCTGCCTACCTGCCAACCCAATCCATCAACCCGCCAACCCAACCCGCCAACCTGACCCGCCAACCTGAAAACCTGTTTACCCGACCCAACCCATTTATTAAATGGGTTGGCGGGTCATGTCGGGTTACCCGTTTATTAAACGGGTCGGGTTCGTGTTTGCCACAGCCGACCCGTTTAATAAACGGGTCGGGTTCGGGTTGAGGTATGCTGACACGCCAACCCGCCAACCCGACCCGCCAACCCGACCCGATTGCCACCCCTAGTGCAAACCATACAATAACTTAAAAAGTAATAAAAATTAGCTAATAAGTGTGACATGCAAAGCTATACTAAATTTGGTTATAAAAAGCTGGCTAAGAAGCTTTTGTCCGGTGCTATGTGATATGGACACAACCGTAAGAACACAGGACAGGACATCTTTGTGAAATTGACCATGGGAAGTAATAGATAAGGGAATACGACACAAGCATAAACTGAAGTGTCCGTGTGACATAGGACTGGTGTAACTTTAAGACATGTAAAGGAAGATGGTAAAGGGAAAAATTATGGAATCTTCCTCTACTCACTTGCGAATAGAAGGAAATATACAAAAAAGGTGACAACCAAAATCTTGGCCATTTTCTTCTTCTTCTTCTCCTTTCTTCCCTGAGTTGAGTTCTTGAGTATGGGTCCAGAAAGGTTGGCTTCTATTTATATTGTTTAGGTAACATCTTTTTAGGAAATTTCAAATATTAGCCTTCCATATATGATTTTCTTGTTTTTGGAAATAATAGCATACGATATTTTCATGAATGATTTCCTTCCATAATTTGTCCTTACTTTTATTTCCCATTATCAGAAGGGTTCTATGATGATTTTTCTGTTGATTCCTTTTCTAGGCGTTCTCAGTAGTTTAGGGCTGTCAACTGGGTTGGACCTGCACTAGACCCAGGTCGGCATGCACCAGGATCCAGCTTTGAGGTGCCGGTCCTTGGTCCGATCAGGGTCTGACTAGACCCAGCTTATGTAATACCATATCAGATGCCGTTAGCATAAGCAAGACTCAGACAAACCAAATTTTTTTTATACTTTTGTGTTAAAATTTAGCAGATCTTAATTGGAGTTCAGGTGATCAGATTCGGGTTTAGTTTGAAATTTTGTGAACCAGACCTGATTGGTACACTATTGGGATCCTATAATTCCAACCGTATTCATTAAGGGCCCGTTTGAAAGCAAGAAAAAATCTCATAGGAAAATAAAATTTTGCCCATGAGAAGTTCTGATATGATAATTATTTTTCTAAATAGAAAATTCACTTGTTTATGTGCATGAGAAAAATAAAATAAAAAAATGTTAGAAAAATGAGAGAGAGAGAGAGAGAGAGAGGAAGGGGGTAGCTGTGGCAGCTCCCGGTGCTCCCACATTGCCTCCAAATCCTTCCCCTCCCAACTCTCCAATCGTATTCTCTTTTCCCGATTGTCATTGGTTTCTGATGAAGGAGAATCATGGCAATTCTGGTCGTGATGGCAGCCCTCTATTTCGAGAGGGTGTTGTGTCTTCTCCCCCCAACACGCATTGTTGAGAGAAATAGAGGGTAAAAGCCAAAAGGTGCAGCACATGAAATAGCACAAAACGCAATAGCTGAAAAGTAAAACTTCAAATGTATTGCTATTCACGAATTCACTTTTTCTCTCTCTCACTACACACCTTTAACATGAAGAAGTACCACTATTTAAAGAAGGCCAAGCCTTTACATAAAAATAGGAAACTTGAGCTAAAAGTTAGGAAATAAACCACACGTACACAACTTTTGAGACTCTACTAACAAAAAGTAAATCCCTATAAACTAGAAAACAGAAAATACGTGGGCTTTGAGTGCTCTTCAAGTCAAACGTGGGCATTGGATGCCCTACCCACTTCCTTCTACCTTGAGCACCAAGTCATACGTGGGCTTTGGATTCTCTTTCCCACGACCTTGAGCATTAACTAACATTTTCCCCCCTTAATGTGAAAGGCCTTGCACACCTATGGATTCTCTGAACATCAAAAAAATTTAGATGACAAGGCTTTTGTGAAACCATCAGCAACTTGATCATTTGTAGAGCAATGCTTCAGCACTACTTCACCTTTTTCCACTACATTTCTTATAAAATGATATCTAAGCTCAATGTGCTTTGTCCTACCATGAAAAGTAGGATTTTTAACAATAGAAATTGTAGACTGATTATCACAGTAGAGCTTAGTTGGAAGATTTTGTTCTACATGCAGGTCCTTCATAACACGCCTCATCTAGATTGCTTGACAGGTAGCAGATGTAGCCGCAATATATTTCGCTTCTGAAGATGATAGCGCTATTGAATTTTGTTTCTTTGAACACCACGACACAATGCCTGAACCAAAACCGAAAGCAAACCCGCTTGTGCTTTTTCGATCATCCATTGAACTTGCCCAATCACGGTCAGTAAATCCAATCAAATTAAAGTCAGTAACATGATTATAAAAAATCCCATAATTGATTGTTGCTCGTATATAGCGGAGAATCCTTTTTTATGTGTCTAGATGTTGCACAGATGGATTGTGCATAAACCTTTAAATCATACTGACTGAGAATACAATGTTTGGTCGAGTGTGAGTTAAATACATTAATCCACCGACCAAGCTTCTAAAACATCTTTCATTTGCTCTTGCCATTCCATCTTCCAAACTCAATTTTTCATTCGCATTCATTAGAGTTTCACAAACTTTGCAATTCAACATCTTTGATTTTTTGAGCAGTTCCAAAGCATACTTTTCTTGAGACACGAAAATCCCTTCTTCAGATTGCACGACGTGAAGACCAAGAAAAAAACATAGCATCCCCAAATCTAACATTTCAAATTCCTTCATCATACTATGTTTAAATTTTGCAAGAAGCTTAAATGAAGAACAGTGTAGATAATATCATCTACATAGACACTTACAATGAGCAATTCATTCCCATTTACTTTGACATAGAGTGTAGGTTCACTATCACTTCTTTGAAAACCATTTTGGTGGAAGAATTTATCAAGGCAACTATACCATCCACGCGGGGCTTGTTTTAGCCCGTATAAGGCCTTTTTAACTTATAAACTTTTTTTTCTTTTCCTTTAACAACAAATCCAGGTGGTTGGTCAACATACACGACTTCATTTAGAAAACCATTTAAAAATGCATCCTTAACGTCAAATTGATAAACTTTCCATTTGAATTGAGCAGCAATTGCAAGGATCATTCTTACAGTTTCAAATCTTGCAACAGGTGAAAACGTTTCAGTAAAATCAATTACATATTTTTGCACGAACCCTTTAGCAACTAACCTTGCCTTATATTTTTTTACATTTCTACCAGCATCATATTTGACCTTATAAACCCACTTCACTCCAATTGATTCCTTTCCCGGTGGCTAGTTGGAAAGCTCCCATGTGTCATTCCTCTTAATGACCTTTATTTTTTCTTTCATTGCATCTATCCATTTCTTATCTGCGCATGCGTCATCATATGATGATGATTCTAGTACAACAAAAGCAAAATCACATTTATAAATATCCTTCAGAGATCGTACCGTTTTCGGAGGAGTGTCCACATCAAGTGTAGACTCAATATTTTCTGTGAATTCATCTCCCATACTTGACGTTTCTGGAGATAATGCTTCAGTAGTATGATTTGATTGCGATGCCACTTCATCAATTTGCAACTTCACGCATTCATTGTTGGTCCATTCCCAACATGTTTTTTCATCAAAAATAACATCCCTTCTTATAATCAATTTTTTAGAAGAAGGATTATAGAGACGATATCCCTTAGTTTCATTACTATAACCAACAAAGATACACTTTTCACTTTTCTTATCTAACTTGGTTCTTTCTGAAGAGTCCATCAAAGCATATGCTATACTGCCAAATATCTTTAACATACTTACATTTGGTTTTCGATTCCACCAGGCCTCATAAGGTGTTTTGTTTCGAACTACCTTTGTTGGCGAAATATTTATGATATGTACTGCAGTGTTGACAGCTTCTGCCCAAAACTCATTTGGCACCTTCTTTTCACTTAGCATATTGCGTGCCATTTCTACCACTGTACGATTTTTCCTTTCTGCCACTCTGTTCTGTTGTGGTGTCTTTCTTACTGTCAGTTGCCTGCGAATACCATGATCTTTGCAAAACAAACCAAACTCATCAGATAAAAATTGTCCTCTAACTGTGCACAATATTTTTATAGTTTTTCTTCTCTCATTTTCCACAAGGAACTTAAATTCATTAAATCTATCAAATGCATGGGATTTATGAGTAAGAAAGTACACCAACTCATTCTAGTAAAATCGTCAGTTAAAAGCAAAAAGTATTTGCTATTGTTTAATGAAGGAGTTCTCATGGGCGCGAATATATCAGCATGAACTAATTCAAGAGGTTCTTTAGCTCTCCATGCTTTTCCAACTGGGAATGATAATTGGTGTTGTTTATCATAAACACACCCTTCACATATCTCATTTGTACAATTAATGGCTGGCAAACCAACTACCATATTTTTTTGATGCAAGAGTTTCAAACCATTAAAATGAAGATGCCCAAACCTCAAATGCCACCGTTTAGATTGATCAAAACCATTTGCCATAAAGGCACAATCATCTATCTTGATCATTTCAAGTGAAAACATTTTATTTTCAACCATATCTATTTTTACAAGAACTGTACCATTCTTGTTTTTAATCTCACAGATGTCATTTTCAAATAAAAGAGTGTAACCCTTTTTAACCAATTGCCCTACATTCAGTAAGTTCTGAGCCAAACCAGGAACATAATACACATCTTGAATGTATTGTTTATTACCTGATTTTGTCTTGATTGCAACTGTTCCTTTGCCATTGACATCTACTTTATTGTTGTCCCCAAGCCACACATTCAACTTCACAGTCTCATCAATATTCTTAAAAAGACTTCTATCACCGGTCATATGATTACTGCAACCACTGTCTACAAACCACATTTCACTTTTGCAATTGTTAGTATTCATGCTTGCAAAAAACAAATTTTCATTTTCATCTGCAAAATTTGCTTGTTGCTTTGCCTTTTCAAAACGTTGGGCTTCAATATGACCAAATTTCTTACAAAAATGATATTGTTTTCCTCTAAAGAATAGATTTTGATTACCTTTTTCTGTTCCATCATTCCTTTGAGAGGTATCATAAAACATTCCTCGACCTCTTCCACGTCCACGAAAGGATTCCCTAAAACCTCCTCGTCCTCGACCTCTACCTTCACCCTTTTGATCAAACTGAGTATTCTTTTCTTTTAGAATTTCAACTTTCGATTGAAAGGCCTGTTCCATTGTTTTTTGTGAAGACCTATTTATGCGATGCTCATGGGCTAAAAGAGACCCCATTAGTTCATCAATAGAATACACAGATAAATCCTTGGACTCTTTAATTGCATTAACAACATGATCAAATTTAGAAGGTAGCCACCTTAAAACTTTTTCTACTATTTTTTGATCATCTAAAATTTCACCAAAGGTCTTCATTTGATTTACAATAGTAGAGAGCCTAGAAAAGAAGGTTTGAATTGACTCACTGGTTTTCATAGAAAACGTTTCAAACTCTCTTCTTAAGGTTTGAAGTTTAACCGTTGTGATCTTCTTATCACCATGAAATTTTTGCTTCAGAAGTTGTCAGGCTTCTTTTGACTTAGTAGCACCGGCAATACTTGGAAAAATGGCTTCAGACACAGCCTGTTGTAGTACTAATAATGCTTTTGCATCTCTCTTTCGAGCTTCTTTGACATCAATTTTTTTTGCTGCCTTTGTTCCTTCAACATCTGCATAACCATTTTCAACCAACTCTCAGAGGTCTTGTGAGATAAAGAAAGTCTTCATCTTAATATTCCAGAATTTATAATTTTCACCATTAAAAATTGGCACTAATGATTGTGACAAATTGAGAGAGTTAAAATTATTTGCCATACCAGACTTACTCAACAATTATCCTTCAAAAGAAATTTCGAATCTATAGGAACTCCTTGCTTCGGCAATGCTCCTATTGCGTTTTTTTTGAACGCTCAGCTCCGATTCCAACTTGGCTTTGATACCACGAATTGAGAGAAATGGAGGGTAAAAGCCAAAAGGTGCAGCACATGAAATAGCATAAAACACAATAGCTGAAAAGTAAAACTTCAAATGTATTGCTATTCACGAATTCACTTTTTCTCTCTCTCACTACACACCTTTAACATGAAGAAGTACCACTATTTAAAGAAGGCAAAGCCTTTATATAAAAATAAGAAACTTGAGCTAAAAGTTAGGAAAGAAACCACACGTACACAACTTTTGAGACTCTACTAACAAAAAGTAAATCCCTATAAACTAGGAAACTGAAAATACGTGGGATTTGAGTGCTCTTCAAGTCAAACGTGGGCATTGGATGCCCTACCCACTTCCTTCTACCTTGAGCACCAAGTCATATGTGGGCTTTGGATTCTCTTGCCCACGACCTTGAGCATTAACCAACAACTGTAGCTACAGTGCGTGTTCGGGGGGACATATAACCTCCCCAACTCTATTTCGGTCACAAGAGGGTTTTGGTGGTTGTTGCCTTCTGATGATCCCAACACATTGATATTGACGGTGGGAGTAGTCTGCTCATCAGAAGTTCCTTTCAGTGGGACCTCAGAGATCTGATCATATGGGCCACCTTTCATTTTCATGAGGGACACTTGGTCATGGGGTTTCACTTTTCAGAGGCCTGTCATGAGCAACAAGGTCCGCGACTTGATCACAGACTGTCTGTCTCAAGTATTTCAGGATTCTGCTCTTGATTATCCTATCGCTCACAGGATTCTGCTCTTGATTATCACTTGATAACAGATAGTCGTTAGGAGGACTATCGCTCATAGGATGGGTCTCCGTCACAAGAGGATCAGATCCATGGTTGTTGCTTTCCTCCTCCGCCCTCAACAAAAATCAGAGTCTTGGTTCACGACGAGATCGTCGATCTGTTCGATGATCTTTCCATCAGACACCTCCAAAATTGTGCTGCTAATAGATGATTGCTTTTTCTTCTTCTTCGTTTTTTGGACTCTTCCCTTTATCAGAAGCCTCTGAAATTGTGTGGAGAGTGTGTGTGGATGGTGGTGGTGATGGTGAGATGATCGGTGTTTGTGCGAAGTAGGTTATATGTTCCCCCCTCAAAGATGCAATATAGCAAATGTTTCATGTTCGGGGGTCCGAATGAGCACCACGAATATCAGTACACGGGGCTCGTAACCCTGTGTGTGTCATCATCAGTTAGCATCGGAGTTCAGTGTGGTTGCAAAGACTTAAGTACCTTTTCTCGCCATGAAATGATGATTTTAAAAAAAGACAAAAATATCCTCTATTCAGAAAAGGGAGGATGATCTTAACTCTTTAAAGTCCAAACATTTTGTTTTCGCCCTAAGTAAACTCCTCTTTCGTAATGGGAGCTTCTCATAATATTTTGCCTTAAACATTCCGGATCACCCTTTAACAATGCACCATCTGTTGTAACAGAAGTTTTCTTTGACAACACACCATTTACCATCGTCTGCTGTCGTCGGAGCACCCTTTGTCGTCGTCTGTTGCTGTCGGAGCACCCTTTGCCATCATTTATTGCCGTCAGAGCAACCTTTATCATTGTCTGCTCATGAAAAATAGTTGAACTACCAGAGGAATCGATATTTTGTCTATTGTTCATCATGATATCAGTGTGCAAGCGTCAAACTGAGTAGACAGAGAATAGTGATTTACATCAGAGATAATGGTAGCAGCCTCGAACTGAGTAGACGGAGAATAGTGATTTACAACAGAGATCAGATCAAAGAGTAACAATTTACAATAGAAATTAGATAAGAGAATAGCGATTTATAGTAGAAATTAGATCAGAGAGTAACGATTTACACTAGATATAAGATCAGAGAGTAGCGATTTACAGTAGAAATCATATCAGAGAGTAGCGTTTTACAATAGAAATCAAATCAGAGAGTAGCGATTTATAGATATCAGACCAGAGAGTAGCGATTTACAATAAAAATTAAATCAAGGAGTAGCGATTTATAATAGAAATCAAATAAGAGAGTAGCGATTTATAGTAGAAATCAAATCAGAGAGTATCAATTTATAGTAGAAATCATATAAGAGTAGCGATTTATAGTAGAAATCAGATCAGAGAGTAGCGATTTACAGTAGAAATCAGATCAGAGAGTAGCGATTTATAGTAGAGATCAGATCAGAGAGTAGTAATTTACAGTAGAAATCATATCAAAGAGTAACGATTTACAGTAGAGATCAGATCAGAGAGCAGCGATTTATAACAAAGATCAGATCAAAGAGTAGCGATTATAGTAAAAATTAAATTAAAGAGTAGCGATTTACAGCAAAGATCAGATCTTATTTCTATTGCAAATCGCTACTCTTTGATCTAATTTATATTGTAAATCCCTACTCTATGATCTGATTTCTACTGTAAATCGCTACTCTCTGATCTGATTTCAACTATAAATCTCTACTTTCTGATCTAATTTCTATTGTAAATTGTTAGTCTTTGATCTGATCTCTACTGTAAATTGCTACTCTCTGATCTGATTTCTACTGTAAATTGTTACTCTCTGATCTAATTTCTACTGTAAATCGTTACTACATGATTTGATCTTTATTATAAATCGCTACTCTGTGATTTGATTTCTACTGTAAATCGCTACTCTCTAATCTGATCTCTATTGTAAATCACTACTCTCTAATCTGATTTATACTATAAATCACTACTCTCTCATCTAATTTCTATTGTAAATCGCTACTCTCTAATCTGATGTTTGTTGTAAATTATTGTTCTTTGTCTATTCAGTTCATCACTACTACCATTATCTCTGTTGTAAATCACTATTCTTTGTCTACTCAGTTCGACGCTTGCACCATGGTATCATGATGAACAATAGAGAGAATGTCAATTCATCTAGTAGTTCAACTATTTCTCATGAGCAGACGACGATAAAGGGTGCTCTAGCGACAATAAAGGGTGCTCCAACAATAGAAGACGACGACAAAGGGTGCTCCGACGATAGCAGACGATGACAAAGGGTGTGTCATCAAAGGGAGCTCCTGTTATAGCAGATGGTGTGTTGTCAAAGGGTGATCCGTTGGCAGCATAGGAGTTTACTGCTTAGGGCGAAAATGAAACATTTAGACTTTTTGAAGAGTTAAGATCATCCTCCTTTTTCTGGAAAGAGGACATTTTGTTCCTTTTTTTGAACCATCATTTCAGGGTAGGAATGGCGAGAAATGGTACTTAAGTCTTTGCAATTGCACCAGACTCTGACGCTAAGTGATGTCGACACACACGGGGATATGAGCCTCATATGCTTATACATGTGGTGCTCATTCGGACCCCCAAACATGCACTATAGAAAACCCTGTGTCTTCGGGGGAGAACACGCAACACTCTCTGTGAGATGGGTAGTGGAGATTATAAATTAATATTTTCTCCACCAGGAATATTTTCTATAAAAAATACATTTTTTAGAAAAAAAATTTAAAAGAAATTCTCTCGTCTGGAGAACGGTCTAAAAATCTATAGATTTTTTCTTTTCTCCTCCACTTTTTCTACATCTTTCTCACTTATAAACATGCCCTAAGATTCAAGCTAGGTTTTATGGAATCCAATCTGGGTTGACTATTATATCAAAGTTATAATCTTTGTCATCAATTCTAGGACCAAAACTTATTAATGCATGGACCCAGGTGTTATAAGTTTACCATATTGGTAAACTCTATCAATAGGTGGAGGGGGTTAATTAGCTTAATTAAAGAAACATGAAATTGGAGTTGAACACCCACTAGAATGGTCTCATGAACTTGTGGGATTAGGTCCATATGATCTCTTTGCTAGTTTGAGTGTACCCAGTTCAGGTGACTCTGATCAGATCAACAATAGGATGAGGATGGATCCTGTATGCTCATCTAACTCAGCTTATATAAACCATGATCCAGGTCCAACTTAGGTAACTATTCCTAATTAAGATAAACTTGAATCTGGACCCACTGGTTTGGTCCGAGTTTGACTAGATGAGGGGCTATGCTTTACTATGGGAACAAAGTTTCTATAACACCTCAATTAGTTATCCTTTTTTAATAGACATAAGTAAGCAAAAATGCTATATTCAGCGTCACTATTTACTATTTAGTTGTTTCTACTATTTACTTTTTTTCATTTTTTAATAAATCAGATCGGCTAGGTGATTCCCTTAAGATAATGATACTCTATATATCCAATCTTTCCTGCCTAGGTCCAGTTGAATTAGACTCAATGGGATATGGGAAGCCAATGTCCAAATCTGGTTTGGATCCAAAACCTACGTGGTCGGGCAGTGTTGGTTCCGAACAAATTCTAGGTAACCATCAGATCCAAGTCAAAATTGGGTTTAAACTATAGAAAATGATCATATTGTACGAAAAAATATCATGTTTTCCAAAAATGCCCTATAATTTATGAAATTTGTCAGATGTCTGTTGTGTTTCAATTGGGCCCAGGTTAAGTTTGAGTTAAGCCTGGGTGTAGGTTAGGTTGGGTAGGTCGAACAAGGATTGGTTTTGTTTAAGACCAACCAATTTTCATAGAAAAATCAACTCGTCGAAATGTGTATACTAAAAATTATGATACTTGGTGGAGGTATTCTAGAGAGGTTGAGGGAAACACTCTCCAAAAGGCAAGGTAAAAATCTTTTTGCGTTAGGAGAACTGGTCAAGAGAACAAGGGAGTCAGAATAGGGACAAGCATCAAAACAGGTTTTTTTTGGGACAGACAGGTTTCGGGGAAAAATTTATTTCTCCCAAATTGAATGTGAGAAAAATCTAAAAATTGTTGGGGACACTGAGGACAAGTTGAGGAAGATTCTGACCAAATATGTTTTTTCTGACTAAAAAGTGGTGTCATGGTTGCCAAAATTAAAAGCATTGTATGTCCGTTTGGAGTTTGCAGGGGAGATTTTCATTGTTGAATAAAAGACACCATTGATTTGTTTAAATGAGTTTTTTTGGTTGCCATAATCTTCAAATGAGTTTTTTTTGTTTTTTGTTTTCATGAATGGTTTGTTTACTGTGAATTAGCTCTCAAATAGTACACTTGTTGATATGTTTTCATGAGACTTAATATAGCAACAACTTAGTTTTTTTTTCCATGAGAAGTGGGGAAATCACCCCTAGGATTAGGGACCTAGTCGATGAGGGAGAGAGGCCATTGGTTCCCTTCTTGCCCATATAAGAATGGGGTGAGATGGGGCTAATAGCCTGCACGTGTGATAGATGCTCAATGCACGTTCACCTAAAAGAAAAAGCCTTTAGTGCTGCTTTTGAAGTGCGGTTAAAGGTCTAATTTTTGCTGACTTTTAGCAAAGCTTTAAAACGCCGTTGAAGGCCCTTTATACACGTGTAAATTACCTTTAGAGCACCTCTAAATGTCTAATTTCTGTTTAGACCTTTAGCCGCACTTCAAAATGCTGTTAAAAGGTCTTTTTAAATGTGAGTGTGCACTGAGTGTCCATCATGCTCTTCCATTTTTGTCAAGCACCTACCACCAACTCTCTCTCTCTCTCTCTCTCTCTCTCTCTATATATATATATATATATATATATATATATATATATATATATATATATATATATATATAGAGAGAGAGAGAGAGAGAGAGAGAGAGATCCATGGAAATCAATTAGAGGATGGGAATTAGGGGGGGTTGAATTTAAGCATCATTATGACGTGAACCCAAGATCTGACAAAATTGGATCCATAGATGAATTTGTTACACTAGAAACATCATCTAGCAGCACTTTTAAGCATTGGTAGTCACTTTGGGTGGTACTTTAGAAGCGCCACCCAAGTGTTGCTAGATCTCGCATCGCAAGAACAAAGCCTGATTCTTAAAAAGCAGCATGGGGGAAGTCGTCACCGGCAATCACCAACAAAAGAATTTCATTTATTTCAAATAATATTTACTTTTACCATCGGCAAAGGATTTTCAAAGAAAATTACTTTTAATGGCACTTAGAAAGCACTGCCAAAGGTCACACTATTGAAATAAAAGAACAGCAATGGTTAAAACCTACAACGAAGTATTTTCCATTGTGTAAACACCCCAAATTTTCACCCTCATCCAGTGTTTGTCCATTTCATAAGTCATTACAGATCATTGCATGTCATTGCATGTATTCTGCATAGCATTGCATGTATTCTGCATAGCATTGCATGTATTCTGCATAGCATTGCATGTCATTGTGTAGCATTGCATGTCATTGCATCTCATTTTCGAGATCCAGCACTCCTATTTCAAAACATTCAATCCAGATTTGAATTTTAAAGCTTTATTTCAAAATCAATTTCAAAACCTGGGTTTTTATTCAACACTCTGTCATTTTCCAACCCCAGGACTTTATATTTCGAAATATTTTCTCAAGGAAACAATCTGGATTCATTTCAAATTCAAATTTTAATCAATTTCAATTCACAGATGGGACCCATTGAGGTGGTGTCGCTTCTGAAGTCCTCTATTCATCAAATTTTTCAATTTTTTGAAAGTTTCAGTCCGATCAGGACTCTGTCTCAGAGTCCTGATCCGGTCAGGAGTCTGTTTTTAAGTCTGTTTTATTTCCATTTTCAGTCTTTTTTGATTATTTTCAAAATTTAGGTCATTTTACATAGTCCGGTTAGTTCAGGATTCTATTTTAGAGTTCGGTTGAGTTAGGAGTCTAACCCTGACTGTGTTTTCTGACGTATTTCATCATTTCTTGATAAAATCTTTTGAAAATTCTTTCATTTGGCTTTTAAAATCTAAAATCTCAGAGTCCTAAGAGTTCAGGACTCTAACCCGGAGTCCCAGTTCGCTTGAGACCCTATTTTCAAAGATCTTGAATTTCAAATGTCGATTTTAACCCCTTTTTCAAAGCCATTTTTAGTGTTTATTCCAAAATTTCCAAAACTCGATGTGGGCCCACTCAGTTGGCACCATATCCAGAGGAGTTCTAACCTAGTTAGGACCCTATGCCATTTCAAAAATTCTAATTTTAAAATTGCTTTTGAAAATCCTTTTGAAAACTACTTCAATTTCAAGTTTTAAAATCGCTTTTTGAAAAACTCAAGTAGGGCCCACTCGGGGTGGCGCCATATTCGAGTCAGTCAGGGCTAGACTAGGGTTAGTTGATGTATTGGTTAGTGTTAGAGGTTTAGAAGAGTCAAAACCATTTTGAAAAACTCATTTTTGAAGGTTAGTTTTTAAAACTAGTGTTTTTAAAGGTTTTTAAAGGTGTTTTAAAAACCCAATGTGAGAAAACGCCAAGTGGCATTACATTTGTGGATTTTTTAGGAAAGTCTAGGTGTTAATTAGGGATTAATTAGGATAATTTAGGCCAAGGGCATATAGGTAACTCCACCCAAAAATCGCCCGCCCTTTAGAGTCCAAAATTTTCAAAATTGTCAATTTTTAAACCTAATTTTTTTATTATAAATAGAGGCATAAGGGGGGTCGATTTTCCCATCCTCTCTCTTATTGGATTCTTGGAGCTTCTCTCTCCTCTTCAGCCCCTCCTCCATTGCTGCAACTCCAAGGTATGACTTCCTTTGCTTTTTCATATTTTATTTAATGATTTTAATGTTTTAGACCTAGATCTAGGCTTAGATACCCCTCCTTATGGAAGATCAACCATGGATTCAACCTCAAGAACCATCAAGAATCAGCAAGAACAATCCAAGAAGGTGATCTAACCCTGTTTTGGATGATTTACAGGGATTTTAATCCATTAGAATTGATTTGAATATGATTCTTTACATTATTAACCAATAAAATATATGATTTACCCCTTTTAATGGGTTAAATCTATGTTTTAAAGGTGATATCAAATTCAAGCCATTGATTCCCTATTTTTATTTTATTTTCATGGTTTATTTATGTTTGTTTTACGTTCTATAGCATACAAATAATTTTTATTTACTATTTTATGGTTTATTTTATTTATTTACATTAGTTAATGCATGGTTCTTCAAGTTTCTTAAATTTCTGTGTGTTTTAGGTTTAGAACAGTAAAGATAATGTTATTTCGGATTGAAGTACTCATTTTTTATTTCTGATTTTTTTATATGTGATGCATGCATATTTTATTGATCTACTGTAAAAACATCAGAGTTTTTGGATCTCGGAAACCCTGTCAAAAAAATCAGACATCAAATCTGGTTTTTAAAGCTTTAAAATCGTGGTTAAAATCAAGAAGGTAACTTGCTGTTATGATATTTCTCTCATCTTATATCCGATTTTAGATCTGTAAAGTGCTATGGATTTACATTGAATAGATCTATCTACTGTGAAATTTTCAGAATTTTTTATTACTGTTTATTATTTTTCCCCTTTTAGAGAATCTGTTTTTAAATTTAAAGCTTGTTAGGGTTTACCAAAACCCTAATCAGACTTGTGTTAGTCATAAATCCCAAACCACAGATCCGATTTTAGATCTGTAAAAAGTGAGTATTGTTATTTTTCTGTCTACTGTTCACCACTAACATTTCAGAGATTTTTGTTTGGAATTGATATTTATGTCTGTATTTTCAATCTGGAATAGTTGTTTTAATCCCTGTTAAGAGTGATATATTTTAGCCCAGATTGTCGGAAGGGTTTCTCCCTAACCGAAGATGATTTTTCCGATCTGTAAATTGGGAAATCTCTGTTTTGTTTCCTAGTTAGTCTCTGTAAAATTTCATAAATGTTCATGGAGATTTGACCCCTAGTTCAGGTCTTGGACGGAGACTGGTTGGTGAATTAGGTCAAAAATAGCATATTTTTAGGGTTTAATCTAATTTTCGGATTAATTTAATGTCAAAAAAATTATTTTTATAATTCCAATTCTACATTAGGGTTATAACAAGTGCAGGTACCAATTTTTATGGATTTTGGAATCCATTTGATGGCTGAATTAAGCAAATTGCAAAACCGGGTTCCTGAAAGATCCAAAAACACTGCAAAAATCACAAAATTTGTGATATTGTTGAATTTTTGTGTATAAGAATATGGTTTTAGGGTTTTATTATGTTCATAAGCATCTTAGGATACTTTAGGTTTAATTTTGAAGTTATTTGATTTGATTTAGGTCATAAAACCCAAATTTTTACCAAAATCTCTTTCTAAAACCCTGATTTCAAGGCCATAGTCTTGCTATCGGGGGTAATTTGGTCATTTGACCTAAATTTCGAAATCCCTAACCCTAATTTCATTTTTTCAATCATGTCATAGCATATTTGGTTTGAGTTTATTCCATTCAAATTTCAAAACTTGCATTTTATCAAAATATCTTTCTAAAAACCCTAATTTCAAGGCCACAGTTTTGTTATTAGGGGTATTTTGGTCATTGGGACCCAAATTTCGAAATTTCATATCTTATCTTCCTTATTTATTCCATTTTATTTCATACTTTATCACTTTTGATTTAAGGGATTCAAGGAAAAGGCTTATATCTAGCAAAATCCAGTAATTTCTAGATATTACTGGATAAATCAAGAAAAGTCAACATATTTTCATTAACCAAGTTTTCTAGTTTTGCAGGTACATTGAAGACTTTATTTTTCATGTATTTAAATTTCAATAGTGATGTAATTAAACTTTGGAATAAGAATTTACATTTCCTGCTTAGCTTAGGTTGCATTGCATATAGTTTATTTTTATAATGTTAATGTGTGATGGATGATGATTCATGCATATTTTTACAAATTCACCATGGTCTACACGAATGGCACATGCACTAGCTTCTATGAAGTTTATAAACTTGGTGGAATTTATATTTATGGCCATAGTCAGAATATGAATGATACCCAGATTTATGATCTTCACATTAGCCACATTCAGCCTACACTCTTAGGCTAACTTCAAAATGCACTGCATTTCTCAAAATACAAAAAAGTATTTCTCAATTCCTCAAATCCATATTCATTCATTTCCTGCATTTACCAATTCCAATTCAAATTCTAAGTCAAGGAAATTGAATTCCTCAAAATCTCCTAAGTCTTATAGCAAAATCGATTTTCCCAAAGACATTGAATTTCAAAGGATATTTCAAGTATTTCCCAAGTTCCAAATTCAAATTTTCTAAGTTAGAATTTCAATTTCCAAGTTTGAATTCAGAGAAACCAAGTCTCTCAGAATCGATTTTCATCAAATGTCAAGGATTCCTCAAAATCAATTTTTGTTTCTCTCAGAAGTATATTTGAAATCCCAATTCACGATTTTCCAAGATTTACATTTTATATTTCAATCGTTCAAAGCAAACATCATGTTTTCAAATGTGCATTTTCTAGCACATGCCTGATTCTATGTGCATTTAGAAATTAGAATATGATTTAGACAAGTTGAATAGAGTAGAGCATAAGATTGATCCTTGGTTCAATTACCCCTGTTAAAGGTGGCAGGAATGGTTGAACCTCGTACCGACAGGCGAGTCCCATTCTACAGAATTTTTCCGCATTTTAAAACGGAGGCGAGTTATTTTCAAAAACTTTTCAAAGGTCAGTTTGACTCGCAAAAAGTTAAAAATTTTGCGATGATAACAGGTTTGGCGACCGTGATGGGACCTGTCTTTGCCTGATCAATCTAATGCTCTACTTAGTTCAAATTGTCAAAATCGATTTCCATGGAATGTCAACTTTGCTTTATGATATCATGTGAACCTAGGAGCTTAGACTTGAACCCAGCTGACATGGAATGCATATAGACTAGGTATGGTTTGGTAGGACCATATTGAGGAGAATTATTCATGCTCACATAGACTTAGGTCTAATACAACACTCCTCAATTTAGGAATTGTATGAAAACAATGTTTGCTTCTTCAAATATTTCAAAATCTCTATCTCTTTAGGTTTTAGAGCCTTCTGATTTGATTGCATGAGCTCATGTTTTCAAAAACCACCCCACCTATATTGTCCTGGTCTTCACGTTGCTGGGCTCTCTTCCAGAACCATAGTTCGGGACAGAGCCTCATAACTGGGCCACCTATTTGGGTGAAAACCCCCCTGCCACGTACCAAGGGCCATAGTCCAACATATATCGGCAGGTGCTCAAGGATGTTGGGAAACTTGAACCTAGAACCGGAGGAATTGATTTTATGCCACGTACATCAAGCCTTGGCTTGAGTATATAGGCATAACTGGATTGGATACAGTTGATCTGAACCTTAGAGTTAGGATTAAGGTCCTACAGCTATTTCAAAATTTGTGCATCTAGAGTTAGCTTTTAGGGAATGCTGTATGTGCATACTTGTTTGTGCAGAATGTGATTGAATATGTTATAGTCATTTCCTTTCATTTTCCATATTTTCCCAATTTTCTAAAAATACTGGACGATTTTTCAAAATTCCTCAATCTATGTCCATGTTCTGTCCATGTTTTAAACCTTGGACGATTTTCAAATACTCCATTTTATGAGATATTAAAACCCTAGACGATTTTCCAAATTTCCCTTAATTTCCTTCAAAACTCTAGGTGATTTCCCATCTTTCCTGTCTTCTGGATCTCGAATTTCCTACTTTATCCTGCCTGCATTTTCCTTAAAATTTCCTGTATTTTTCCAAGTCTTATTCCAATTTCCATGTCTTCCAGTCAGCTTGATTCAGTCTTCCCTGAGGGTCACATCTCCTACGAGGTGCGACAAAGTCTTCCCAAACATCGAGTCCTCAGCACCGGATCCTTCTTTCCCCGGTGGTACTATTCATGGTTCAAGAACTTCTCTCGTATGTTTCCGGACCATCTGGACGAGTGTGGATTGGAACTGGCATCCGCAGTGGGAAAGCAGACAGTCAACGACAACTTGATTCATGCACTAGCAGAGCGGTGGAATCAGAGCACTTCTACCTTCTGGTTTCCGTGGGGCGAGATGACAGTACTGATGGATGAATTTTCAGAGATTATGGGATTGCCCGAGCCAGCCGGTCAGCCTAGAGATCCATTGGAGAAATAGTTTCTGATTAATGTTAAGGGTCTGGACCCTAAGGATGCCTTAGCTCGCATGATAGGACGCAAGTCTTGGCCATTGATAGAGGAGGATGGAAACAAATATGTGGACCTGCTCGAGATCTACAGACAGTATGGGACATTTGTGGAAGTCAGCTCGTTGTCCAGGACAGCTCGAGAGAGAATTCAGCACGCGATGGTTCTGTGCATGGTGGGATTAGCTTTCTTTCCCGACGGACGGAATTACATGGATATCAGAATAGTTCAGCTTCTAAGGAGATGGGGAAGTCGACAGACCAGCCGCCTCTCAATAGCCATGGCCGCACTCGCTTTTCTATACCGAGGGTTGACTCGTTTCGCACTCGGAGAGTCAATCCTAGTCGAAGGATGCACCTATGCCTTGCAGTCTTGGTTCCTCCGACATGTGCCAGTCCGAGCCAGTTCCTTCAGATTCAATGGTGAAAAGCTTCTTTCAGTTGCGCAATACCGGTTCCTGATCGACAACCTTCAGGAGGAAGAAGTCGTATGTGACTACTTTGATCGTCAGGAATCACCTCCCAGATATACTTATGCATATGGCAAGCGGTTCAGACTACTTGGCCCATTCTTCTGCGCATACTATCATCCAGAGCGGTGTGTCAGGCAGTTCTCTCAGAGGCAGAAGCGCGTAGAGATTCGTCCACTAGCTGGGGTTCTGCCAGAATTTGATCTCGCATCAGATCAGTGGTCCGGAGCATACCATTCTGCCAGACATGGCTGGGATTCCTTTGTTACTCTCACTATTTTTCCTGGTCCTCGTGTATCTTCTGATTATTCGGAGTGGTGGAAAATTGTTTGTCCCCCTCCCCTTTGTCAAGTGTATTATTGATAAAATCATGTTTTTCCCCTCAATAAAATTCCTTTATTTTACATTTCACTTTGGTTTGACGACCTCGCCTAGGTAACAAGGCATATTTCCAGTTGTTTATTTTGCCAAGAATAGCAACGCAATTGTCGTAATCCCAGCGACGACTCAATCCCTAGTAATGGGATATTATTTCAATTGTCTACCAAAATTCTCAACAAATATTTTCCTCTAAACCAAATTTCTTTCAGAAGCCTAACCATCAGTTCTACCTTGCAGAGAGCATCAGCAATATCCAAGATACCCGATGGTTCATACAAGATCCAGAAAGAAAACCACATCAGTTGAAGGCGTCGCGTATTCAGTAGCTTCAGAAGAAGAGATGGACTCACCTCGATCCATCCAGAGTCAGGGTCAGCAGGCAGATGCTGGCATCGATCCCCAAATGTACGTCATGTTCAAAAAAATGATGACCAAGATGCTGGCAGAGCAAGCTGAGGCCAGTACTGAGCAAATCCAGACCAAACAGAAAGATAAGGGTCATGCCGTCAAGAATGTGAAGATCAGCAAAAAGCAAAGTCGTCACGAGGAAATATCTGATGAGTCAGAATCAGCTGACGATGCTGACAAGGAATATAAAAATAAATATGAATTCAAAAGGTCGACTCAGGGTCAGGGGTCGGCTTACAAATCCAAAAATCAGTCTGTTAATGACCCTACTCAGTCACAGCTAAAAGATATGATGAAAATGGTCAAAGATCTACAGGCCCGCGATAAGGGCAAGAAAGTCTTCACCAGCGAAGACTTCTATGATGGTTTAGATGGGGACGACAATCTGGATAATCTCCCCAGAAAATTTATCAAGTTTGATGGTTCTGGCGACCCTAAGGCTCATCTCGCCATGTTTTTCGCTGAATGTTCACGATTCAAGCGTGACAATCGGACACTTTTCCTTTGCTTCCCTCGCAGTCTGGAGGGAACTGCAGCTAAATGGTACTCGGAGCACATCAACCCCATAGAGCTGAAAGAATTTGACAAGGTGGTAAATATGTTCATTGAGCGCTTTCTGTTCAATGCTGAGGCGCTCCCGACCCTCAGCCACCTCTGTGGCCTGAAACAGAGAGAAAATGAAAAGGCCTGAGATTTTATCCATTGCTGGAGGTCAGCTTGTAACAAGATGAGAGATCCCATATCAAAAGGGCATGCTTTGTCCTTAATTCTAAGCAACTTCTCGCAGCCTCTAAAAGGCCTCATCTCCACCGCACCATCCAGAACCTTTATTGAATTAACAGAGCGAGCCGAGTGGCTCGAATTAAGTATGGAAAATGGCTTCTATGAAGGTTTCACTTTCACCAAGAACAGCGGCCAGAACGAGTCAAAGAAGAAGACTCACTTCACTAATTCTGTCAGTAATAATAAATGGAATCATCGCAAGGGGCAGAATAGAGACTTCTGTTATGGGGCAGGAGGTTCAAACAGGAATGATCAGAAAGGGAAGCCGATCCCGCAATTCAGCAAGCCGCTAGAAGCAGGGACCAAAACCCCGAGGGAAAGGGAAGCATGAAGAATGGAGCTATGATAGGAAATTCACTCCATTAGATCAATCACTCGAGACTGTGCTCGAGTACATGTTGACCAAGGAGATGGTCAAGTTGCCAAGGCTAGCCGATCCTCCCGTCCCTATGGGAAAATTCAAAGACCAATTCTGCAAGTTCCACAAAACAGTGGGGCACAATACCGAGAATTGCTTCGTTCTCAAGAACATAGTTCAAGATCTCATTGACAAGAATCTTCTGGTAGAAGGTGCGGAAGATGAAAATATAGATATTCTAAAAGAGCTATTTCCTCGTCATTCTACAGTAGTCATCACCGAACAGTCATTTCAACCACAGGAGCATATCAGGCCGTGCTCTGAAAATGACATGCAAGCTCAGTATCAAGTCCTGGTATTGCAGCAGGCTCGGTCCAAGGCCCAGAAGATGGACCTTATTTCAGCTTTCGGCAAATTGAAAGTATCTGACAAGCCCGCTGGGATATCTCCCGAGGTAGCCAGAAGTATGCCATGGCTCCCTAAGGATCTCATTAAGTCTACCACAAAGAAAAGCGAGACATCCACTCTAAAGCCTATTACAGCATTATCCAATGTCTCAATTTTGGACTTAACCCAAGCTTCCGCTAAACATCAACAAGTATTAAATAATCTGTTGCAGTAAATCAAGGTGAAACCAAGCATAACTCCGGAAGACATGGCCCACATAGTCAATCAGGCCATGACTAATGCTCCAGTTACTTTCTCCGATGAGGATCTCCCTAAGCCTCATGTGTTCCATAACAACGCCTTGTATGTTGTGGTTCGAACCAGAGGGATGACAGTTCCTCATGTGCTGATCGATGGAGGCAGCAGCCTCAATATATGTCCGGAAATGACCGCCAAAGCTTTGGGCATAAAAGAAGAAGAATACATTCCAGATCCAATCACCATTTATGGGTTCGACAATCATGGCTAAACAGCGAAAGGAAAAATATTCCTAGAGATCTTCATTGACTACTCGGTCCATTCAATTCTTTTTCACGTGGTCAATGTGCTGCCCACTTATAATCTGCTTCTTGGGAGACCCTGGATCCACAACACAAACGCAGTACCGTCTACTCTGCATCAGTGCGTCAAGTGGTCAAAAGGTGGTATGATCACGACAGTCTTGGGCGAGGATCCTGAGCAGAGGCTGACACAGCCCATGGTTCCCAGGCCCTCTTTCACTACTGATATCCCTAGCATTAGGGGTATTGAAGAGGTCAGCTTCGAAGAGGATTCAGGAATAATGCAGACGGCAGAGCAACCCGATCATACAGTGGCTGTGACCCGATGGGGAGGTCCACAGTTCTTCAAGATTGGGGGACGAATTGATTACAGCACACTTAAGGATCATCCGCTATTCTCCCAATTTATGAAAGCTAAGAAGGGATTTGATTTATTAGTGAAGCACGGCTACCAGCCTTTTCGAGGCCTAGGCAAAAATGAAGATGGTCGTCTTGAGCCAGTGATTCCTCAGCACTGCCCTAAAAGGGCCGGATTGGGCTTTAATGGCCGAAGATCTCAGAAAGGGACTGTTTTCATTAAGGGAGCGCATTAGAAGAATTCCTTTGTCTTTCCTTTTCTATTCTTTTGTCGGGATGATATCCCATTTCATTTTCATCATTGTCATTTTGATTAATTCTATCTTTCAATAAAGTTGTCAGTTTCCTTTGTCTATCTTGATGTCATTTGTCTCTTTACTCCTCAATATTAGATCTTCACAAAATTGAAATCATTTTGCTCTTTTATCTTTCCAATTATTTTCAATAAAAGCAATTTATTTCATGATGAGCAATTCCCCTAAATCAATTTATCCTCCAATTTTCAGAATGTCTTCCCGATCTATCAAGAAGCTCGTCTTTAATCCAAAAGCTTGTTCGAAATCAGCAGTAATTCATCAGGTCAGAATAAGAACAGAATGTGGTCAAACTGCAAAGCAGTTAGAAGAATCCGCAGAGTTCGATTCAGCTCTTCAGGAACTGCCAAAATTTGCATCGGTTCAAAAGCAAGATGAGCCATCATCCTTAGTTCAAGATCCGACTGAGGATATCAATATCGGATCAGAAGACGATCCTAGAATCCTCAAGATTGGCAGTGGTTTGAGCCCAGGAGAGAAAGAAAGGCTCACTAATTTCCTCAAGCAGCATGAAGAAGTATTCGCATGGACTTATGAGGATATGCCAGGTTTAGATCCGGAATTGGTGGAACATCGCCTCGTCTTGAAGCCTGAGGCGAAACCAGTCAAGCAGAAGTTGAGGAAAATGGATCCTCGAATCGAGCAACAGGTCAAGGAAGGACTTGAAGATCTGCTTAAAGCAGGATTCATTCGAGCAATTGATTATCCGAATTGGTTGGCAAATATCGTAGCAGTTCCTAAGAAGAATGGGAAAGTGCGAATCTGTATCGACTTTCGTGATCTCAATAAAGCCACTCCGAAGGATGACTATCCGCTCCCAAACATTGATCTCCTAGTCGATAGCACAGCCGGGCATGCTATGTTCTGCTTTATGGACGGATACTCCGGATATAATCAAATCAAGTTGGCCGCTCGTGACCAATCCAAAACATCCTTTACCACGCCATGGGGCACTTTCTGTTATACAGTCATGCCATTTTGGCTCAAGAATGCTGGGGCAACCTATCAGCGTGCTATGGTTGTCATTTTCCATGATCAGATGCACAAAATCATGGATGCATATGTTGATGATATTCTAGTAAAATCCAAAGAAGAGGAAGATCACATCGAAGCTCTCAATCAAGTTTTCAAGCGACTCATTCTTTATAAGCTAAGACTCAATCCACAAAAATGTGTCTTTGGAGTCGAATCAGGCAAGTTGCTAGGCTTCTTGGTCAGCAAGAAGGGGATAGAAATGGATCCCGCTAAGGCCAAAGCTATCATTGACATGCCGCCCCCGACTAATCTCAAAGAATTGCGTAGCCTTCAAGGGCGCATGCAATCAATTCGGCGATTCATTTCTAATTTGGCCATGAGATGTGAGCCTTTGAATCATTTGCTCAGAAAAGGAGTGAGGTTCGAATGGGGACTAGAGTGTCAGCAGTCGTTCGAACGCATCAAGAAATATCTTCTCAATCTTCCTGTTTTAAAGCCGCCAGAATTAGGGAAACCCCTATTGCTATACATTTCAGTTAATCAAGTTGCTTGCGGCGGATTTCTGGCGCAATACGAAGAAGGCAGTTTGATAGAACATGCCATTTACTATGTGAGCAAGACCTTTATTGATTATGAGAAGAAATACTCTCAGATAGAGAAGACATGCCTAGCTCTGGTATGGATGTGTCAGAAATTGAGACATTATCTATTGGCGTCTGAAGTCAAGATTCTATCTAAATTAAATCCGCTCAAGTACATTCTTGAACAACCATTTCTCAGCGGACGAATCGCCAAATGGCAAGTCTTATTAATGCAATACGACTTGGAATATGTCTCTCAGCAATCTAAAAAAAGGCCAAACAATTGCAGACCAATTAGCAGATTTTCCTCTAGCAGAGGATGTTAAAGCTGAGGATGATTTCCTCGACGAGCGGATCTGCAATATTCAACAATTCCCAATTTGGAATTTATTCTTCGACGGTTCCAAGAATATTGCAGTCATAGGAATCAGAATTCTGCTAATTACACCAGAGAAGAAGATGATTCCCTTTTCTCTTAAACTGGATTTTCAGTGCACTCATAATATGGCCGAGTATGAAGCTTTGATACAAGGTCTGAAAATTCTACAAGACTTCAATGTCAAAAGAGTGCATGCTTATGGCGATTCTTTATTGATCGTCAATCAATTTCTGGCCGAATGGCAAGTGAAAGATCAAAAATTATTTCCTTACCAGAAGATTGTCTCAGCTCTTGCCAACAAATTCGAAGAATTCCAACTTTTTCATATCAAGAGAGATTTCAATCAAGTTGCAGACAGTTTAGCTAATCTGGGATCCATCATGTCTTTCAGGAGTGGAGAATCTTGTCGCTTATTTGAAATTGGCAGACTTGATCAATTCGCTTTCGTCCCAGTAGAGCAGATAAACCAGGCTGAGCAAAAGAAGAAACCCTGGTATCATGATATCAAGAATTTCATTAAAACTGGCGAATTTCCTCCAGAATTATCAAAGAGAGAGCAGCAAGCAATTCAACGCATGTCTGCTCGATATTTTATTTTTGCCGACGTCCTTTATCGTCGTGGATTCAGTTCTGAGTATTCCAGATGTTTGGACGAAGAAGAAGCCAAAGAAGTTGTGCAAGAAGCACATGAAGGCATTTGCGGTGGTCATGTTGGCTATCGGACTCTTGTCAAGCAAATCATCCGAGCAGGATATTATTGGAGAACTATGCAACAAGATTGCTATCGTTTTGTGAAGAAGTGCGTTCAATGTCAGATGCATGCGCCTTCCATTCATGCGTCAGCGACATACTTGCAATCTGTCGTCTCGCCATGGCCATTTTCCATGTGGGCTTTCGATGTTGTAGGCCCCATCACTCCTTCAGCCTCCAATGGTCATAAATATTTTCTGGCCGCAACAGAATATTTTACTAAATGGGTAGAAGCAGTCACTCTACGCACAGTAGAAGGTCGACACGTGGTTTCTTTCATCCATAAGAATATCCTTTGCCGTTTTGGTATACCGCATGATATTGTGTCGGATAATGGCAGTCATTTCAAGAATGAGAGAATGAGGACATTCTGCTCAAAGTTCAAAATTCATCATCATTTTTCCGCTCCTTATTATCCTCAAGGGAATGGTCAGGCAGAGGCCACCAACAAGATTCTGATTCGAATCCTGGAGCGAACTTTAGAAACGGGCCGTGACTGGCATGAAAAGATTCATGATGCATTATGGGCATACAGAACCACCATTCGAACTCCAACGAATGCTACTCCGTCAGAACTTGTCTACGGAACTGAAGTAGTACTGCCTCTACATGTTCAGAAACCTGCTCTAAAATTTGCATCACTTCTAGAATTACCTCTTGATCAGTATCACCAACAGCGACTGGTACAACTTGATTTGCTCGATAAAAGAAGGCTCAGAGCAGCAGAGCATGCTCAATCCTATCGCCAGAGGATAGCCCGACAATATGCAAAATCTGTCATTCAGAGAAAATTTCGGGTCAATGATCTAGTGCTCAGATCAAAAACTTATCTTAGGCACCGTCCAGGTGGCAAATGGTCGCCAAATTGGGAAGGTCCTTATGTTGTCAAAGAGGCACTACCTCGCAATTCATATCGGCTCATCAATGCTGATGGAATAGAATTACCAAATCCCATCAATGCTCGACATTTGAAAAAATTCTATACTTGAACAATTCTCTATTCTTTGTAATTCTTCCAAATTTTCTTCAATAATGATCAAAATTCTTTTTCCCAGTTACACTGGGGCATTTTAAAATTTTGTTTTTATCTACAAATATTCCGTATGCAGGCAGGATAAACAAATCTCTCATTTCACGCACTTGTGCACGCATGTGCACCCATTTACATTCATGTGCATTTGCATGCATTCATTCGCATTCATCTGCATCAATTTGCATTTGCATCGATTACCCATTCAGGATAAGGGATAAATCCTGAGACCCCGACAGTTGTCCAAGTCATCGTGAGGGTGAAGACTGAAAATTTTCCATCAAAATCATTTAGTAATTCTTCAGAATCCAGTGTTGTGCTGGTAATTTTTCAAAAATCCAGTGTTCGTGCTGGTAATTTTCCAAAATCCAGTGCTCGTACTGGTAACCATTTAAAATCCAGCGCTCGTACTGGTAACCTTTTAAAATCCAGTGCTCGTACTGGTAACCTTCCAAAATCCAGCACTCGTACTGGTAATCTTCCAAAACCCGGTATTCGTATTGGTAATTTTTCAAAACATAATGCTTGTATTGGCACATTTTCAAAATCCGGTGTTTGCACTGGTACACTTTAAAATTCAGTGTCCACTAATTTAGTTTTCCTTCGGGATTCGAGTTTCGACTCGAATCTTCTTTCCTTCTGGTTAACCTAGTTTTCCTTTGGAATTCGAGTTCCGACTCGAATTTCCTTTCCTTCCACACCGGTCTAAGTTTGCCTTTGGGATTCGAGTTCTGACTCGAATCTTCTTTCCTTCTGGTTAACCTAGTTTTCCTTCAGAATTCGAGTTCCGACTCGAATTTCTTTTCCTTCTAACCGGTTTAGTTTTCCTTTGGAATTCGAGTTCCGACTCGAATTTCTTTTCCTTCCATAATAGACCTGGTTTTCCTTCGAAGATTCGGGTTCCGATCCGAGTTTTCCTTTCCTTCAGAGTTGGTCTAGAAGATCTGAGTCCTGACTTGAATCTTCTCCTAAATCCAATTCAGAACTGGTCTAGAAGATTCGAGTTCCGACTCGAATTCTTTTTCAAAATCCAATTCATCTAGTTTTCCTTGAAGAGTTGAATTCCGATTCGAATCTTCCCTCAAAAATGCCAATTTCAAAAATTCAAAATTCAAAATTCCAAATTTCGACCTTTTGGTCACTCAATACCAATTCCAACAATTTCTCTTGCGAGAGACCCTTTTTATAGGGAGAGTTCGAGGGAGCTCGCTCTTTTCGCATGCTATCCAATTCGTTCACTTAGCCACTTTTTAGGGAGAGTTTGAAGGGACTCGTGTTTTTGTGAACCGTTTGCAAAACAAAATTCCAAATTTCACACAAGGAACCCTTTTTATAGGGAGAGATTCGACGGAGACTTGCTTTCCTTGTGACCCCATAATGTCAGACTAGGCCATTTCATCATGAAGGACCCTCTTTTCAGAGAGAGTGTGATGAACTCGTTCCTTCATGACCAATTTACCAACCTCACCAATTTCGGCCCCCTTTCCATAAGAGAAGCCTAATGTTAGGAAGTTTTGACGAAAGCTTAATTTCTCTTCGAAAGTTCGTTTTGCAAACACCTCCTCTTCAGGGAAGAGAGGAGTAATTCCCAATTCTAATTTCTGAATCTTCTCCTTTGGGGAAAGGAGAAGAGAATTTTTGTCATGGATGTGTTGCGTTGTGCTTCAAATGCTCGCTTTCACAAAAAGGATTACAAGAAAGTTTTGCCAATTTGTCATTAAATATTTGTTGATTTCAAAAATCTTTATTGCACAAAATTATTACTTCAGAATACCTCCAGTATTACTTCCGAAAGGACAATGCTTTCACGAAAAAGGATTCAAAGTTCAAAATCTTTTTATTGGCCAACCAAAAGGATGAAGAATAAATCCGCGATATGGCCAGCAAAGAGAATTCAATGTTGTTGCAAAGCCATGAGTGATTGATATTGATCGCAGTCAATGGCACATTTTTAAAGACCATTCTTGAAAAATAAAGCAGTTGAAATATCCTGGGTGATACAGAAAAATCCACTCAATTTTCATATCTCCTCAATCACCTAAGCTACAATTAAATATCTGCAAAAGGGATCTCTCAATTGTCGTCAAGATGAAGGCGAATTAAGCGAGTCGACCCCCGGGGCCAAAGAAGATTTGGATCATCTCCAAGATGACGGAGTTTGTGACAGATCCTTCCAGGGAAAGTTCAGATCACCGTCGAGATGAAGGCGAGTGTGATGAGCCTACCGACAAACCCTAAAAGATATTTAATTTCTGCTATCATCAAGAGATTTCCTACCAAAGAGCCAATAATCATCATGATAAACCCTGAGAGAAAAGAAGGATCAGAACATCTCTGAGATGAAGGAGTTTGTGATGTACCCTTCCAAAAAAAAAGAGAGAGACAAGTCAGGACATCTCCAAAATGAAGGAGGATGTAATTTCCGAAAAATCCAAGAGAGCTCCAATCTGCTAAAAAAAGATTGCAGAAAGATCATCATGAGAAAAGAATCCCAGGATATCAGACTGCCAAATCTATCAAGAATCTTCTTTAACTTTGTGAAATTCTTTTATCAATATTCTTTCACCAATAGCTCTCGCAATATCAAGAATACTTTCTTTTCCGTCCATATCAAGGAAATTGATAGCTTCCTTGAAAGAAAGCCAATCGCAAGCAATTTGAATTCGAATCTTGATTCTACGGAGTTAAGCCCAGTCGGAGTTAATACTTCAGGTAGAAAAGAGGGAATACTTTCAAAACAAAGTGCATCATTTTCAATTATTTTGAATCAACAACAATTTTCAACATTTTGATAATATTTTCTAGCTATCCTGGCGTGAAGCGAGAGCTTGAGGTTCATCTTTGGCACATCCTGACATCAGTTGTTATCCCTTTTAGGACTTGATAACGGGAGTTGTCAAGATTCCTTCCCTTTTTTGGTATAATCTGAGCGCACGGGCTCTCAGATTCGCACACTTCCCTGTGTCCCTACTGTCCCACCATAGACAGTCCAATTTCGGCTTGAGGTTAAGCCACCAATTTCAGCAAAAAGCAATTTCAAAAGCTATTTAGTCTCAGCAATGAGACGCCCAAAAACAAACCCTTTTCAAGCTTTAGGGACCCCAACTTCCTTCCTTTTGCAAAACCCATATCGGATTCATTGTGCGAAAATCCGAAGGTTTCATCACGGTCTCTTCTTTCGAGGATTCCGTCCATTTTTTGCCCAATCAGGTTAAGGGTACAAACCTGAGCCTCCTTTGATGAGGTATTCCATTTTCTGCCCAATCAGGTTAAGGGTATAAACCTGAGCCTCATTTGATGAGGTATTCTATTTTCTGCCCAATCAGGTTAAGGGTACAAACCTGAGCCTCCTTTGATGAGGTATTCCATTTTCTGCCCAATCAGGTTAAGGGTATAAACCTGAGCCTCATTTGATGAGGTATTCCATTTTCTGCCCAATCAGGTTAAGGGTACAAACCTGAGCCTCCTTTGATGAGGTATTCTATTTTCTGCCCAATCAGGTTAAGGGTATAAACCTGGGCCTCCTTTGATGAGGTATTTCATTTTTCGCCCGATCAGGTTAAGGGTATAAACCTGGGCCTCCTTTGATGAGGTATTTCATTTTTTGCCCAATCTGGTTAAGGGTATAAACCTGGGCCTCCTTTGATGAGGTATTTCATTTTCTGCCCAATCAGGTTAAGGGTATAAACCTGGGCCTCCTTTGATGAGGTATTCCATTTTCTGCCCAATCAGGTTAAGGGTATAAACCTGGGCCTCCTTTGATGAGGTATTTCATTTTTTGTCCAATCAGGTTAAGGGTATAAACCTGAGCCTCCTTTGATGAGGTGTTCCATTTTCTGCCCGATCAGGATAAGGGTATAAACCTGAGCCTCCTTTGATGAGGTATTTCATTTTCTGCCCAATCAGGTTAAGGGTATAAACCTGAGCCTCCTTTGATGAGGTATTTCATTTTCTGCCCAATCAGGTTAAGGGTATAAACCTGGGCCTCCTTTGATGAGGTATTTCATTTCCCGGTCAGGTTAAGGGTCAAACCTGAGTTTCGTTTCTACACGAGGTATTTTCTGTCCCATCCAGGTTAAGGGCAAAACCTGAATCTCACTCCTTTTCGAAGTAAAATTTTCTCCTTATTCTTCATTTCATATGTATCATCATCATTTGAATTAATTCCTTCATACCCAGTCAGATTTATCTAACTGGGGTATTTTTATAATCCAAATTTGGCGTGTTTTCTTTGCCACTAAGCTCGGCTTTCAACCGGCTTAGCAGCAAAGAGGGGCATCTGTAAACACCCCAAATTTTCACCCTCATCCAGTGTTTGTCCATTTCATAAGTCATTACAGATCATTGCATGTCATTGCATGTATTCTGCATAGCATTGCATGTCATTGCATCTCATTTTCGAGATCCAGCACTCCTATTTCAAAACATTCAATCCAGATTTGAATTTTAAAGCTTTATTTCAAAATCAATTTCAAAACCTGGGTTTTTATTCAACACTCTGTCATTTTCCAACCCCAGGACTTTATATTTCGAAATATTTTCTCAAGGAAACAATCTGGATTCATTTCAAATTCAAATTTTAATCAATTTCAATTCACAGATGAGACCCATTGAGGTCGTGTCGCTTCTGAAGTCCTCTATTCATCAAATTTTTCAAATTTTTGAAAGTTTCAGTCCGATCAGGACTCTGTCTCAGAGTCCTGATCCGGTCAGGAGTCTGTTTTTAAGTCTGTTTTATTTCCATTTTCAGTCTTTTTCGATTATTTACAAAATTTAGGTCATTTTACATAGTCCAGTTAGTTCAGGATTCTATTTTAGAGTTCGGTTGAGTTAGGAGTCTAACCCTGACTGTGTTTTCTGACGTATTTCATCATTTCTTGATAAAATATTTTGAAAATTCTTTCATTTGGCTTTTAAAATCTAAAATCTCAGAGTCCTAAGAGTTCAAGACTCTAACCCGGAGTCCCAGTTCGCTTGAGACCCTATTTTCAAAGATCTTGAATTTCAAATGTCGATTTTAACCCCTTTTTCAAAGCCATTTTTAGTGTTTATTCCGAAATTTCCAAAACTCGATGTGGGCCCACTCAGTTGGCACCATATCCAGAGGAGTTCTAACCTAGTTAGGACCCTATGCCATTTCAAAAATTCTAATTTTAAAATTGCTTTTGAAAATCCTTTTGAAAACTCCTTCAATTTCAAGTTTTAAAATCGCTTTTTGAAAAACTCAAGTAGGGCCCACTCGGGGTGGCGCCATATTCGAGTCAATCAGGGCTAGACTAGGGTTAGTTGATGTCTTGGTTAGTGTTAGAGGTTTAGAAGAGTCAAAACCATTTTGAAAAACTCATTTTTGAAGGTTAGTTTTTAAAACTAGTGTTTTTAAAGGTTTTTAAAGGTGTTTTAAAAACCCAATGTGAGAAAACGCCAAGTGGCATTACATTTGGGGATTTTTTAGGAAAGTCTAGGGGTTAATTCGGGATTAATTAGGATAATTTAGGCCAAGGGCATATAGGTAACTCCACCCAAAAATTGCCCCCCCTTTAGAGTCCAAAATTTTCAAAATTGTCAATTTTTAAACCTAATTTTTTTATTATAAATAGAGGCATAAGGGGCGTCGATTTTCCCATCCTCTCTCTTATTGGATTCTTGGAGCTTCTCTCTCCTCTTCAGCCCCTCCTCCATTGCTGCAACTCCAAGGTATGACTTCCTTTGCTTTTTCATATTTTATTTAATGATTTTAATGTTTTAGACCTAGATCTAGGCTTAGATACCCCTCCTTATGGAAGATCAACCATGGATTCAACCTCAAGAACCATCAAGAATCAGCAAGAACAATCCAAGAAGGTGATCTAACCCTGTTTTGGATGATTTACAGGGATTTTAATCCATTAGAATTGATTTGAATATGATTCTTTACATTATTAACCAATAAAATATATGATTTACCCCTTTTAATGGGTTAAATCTATGTTTTAAAGGTGATATCAAATTCCAGCCATTGATTCCCTGTTTTTATTTTATTTTCATGGTTTATTTATGTTTGTTTTACGTTCTATAGCATAGAAATAATTTTTATTTACTGTTTTATGGTTTATTTTATTTATTTACATTAGTTAATGCATGGTTCTTCAAGTTTCTTAAATTTCTGTGTGTTTTAGGTTTAGAACAGTAAAGATAATGTTATTTCGGATTGAAGTACTCATTGTTTATTTCTGATTTTTTTATATGTGATGCATGCATATTTTATTGATCTACTGTAAAAACATCAGAGTTTTTGGATCTCGGAAACTCTGTCAAAAAAATCAGACATCAAATCGGGTTTTTAAAGCTTTAAAATCGTGGTTAAAATAAAAAAGGTAACTTGCTGTGATGATATTTCTCTCATATTATATCCGATTTTAGATCTGTAAAGTGCTATGGATTTACATTGAATAGATCTGTCTACTGTGAAATTTTCAGAATTTTTTATTACTGTTTATTATTTTTTCCCTTTTAGAGAATCTGTTTTTAAATTTAAAGCTTGTTAGGGTTTACCAAAACCCTAATCAGACTTGTGTTTGTCATAAATCCCAAACCACAGATCCGATTTTAGATCTGTAAAAAGTGAGTATTGTTATTTTTCTGTCTACTGTTCACCACTAAAATTTCAGAGATTTTTGTTTAGGATTGCTATTTATGTCTGTATTTTCAATCTGGAATAGCTGTTTTAATCCCTGTTAAGAGTGATATATTTTAGCCCAGATTGCCGGAAGGGTTTCTCCCTAACCGGAGATGATTTTTTCGATCTGTAAATTGGGAAATCTCTGTTTTTTTCCTAGTTAGTCTCTGTAAAATTTCATAAATTTTCATGGAGATGTGACCCCTGGTTCAGGTCTTGGACCGAGACTGGTTGGTGAATTAGGTCAAAAATAGCATATTTTTAGGGTTTAATGCAATTGTCGGATTAATTTAATGTCAAAAAATTTATTTTTATAATTCCAATTCGACATTAGGGTTATAACAAGTGCAGGTACCAATTTTTATGGATTTTGGAATCCATTTGATGGCTGAATTAAGCAAATTGCAAAACCGGGTTCCTGAAAGATCCAAAAACACTGCAAAAATCACAAAATTTGTGATATTGTTGGCTTTTTGTGTATAAGCATATGGTTTTAGGGTTTTATTATGTTCATAAGCATCTTAGGATACTTTAGGTTTAATTTTGAAGTTATTTGATTTCATTTAGATCATAAAACCCAAATTTTTTCCAAAATCTCTTTCTAAAACCCTGATTTCAAGGCCATAGTCTTGCTATCGGGGGAAATTTGGTCATTTGACCTAAATTTCGAAATCCCTAACCCTAATTTCATATTTTCAATCATGTCATAGAATATTTGGTTTGAGTTTATTCCATTCAAATTTCAAAACTTGCATTTTATCAAAATATCTTTCTAAAAACCCTAATTTCAAGGCCATAGTTTTGTTATTAGGGTTGTTTTGGTCATTGGGACCCCAATTTCGAAATTTCATATCTTATCTTCCTTATTTATTCCATTTTATTTCATACTTTATCACTTTTGATTTAAGGGAATCAAGGAAAAGGCTTATATCTAGCAAAATCCAGTAATTTCTAGATATTACTGGATAAATCAAGAAAAGTCAACATATTTTCATTAACCAAGTTTTCTAGTTTTGCAGGTACATTGAAGACTTTATTTTTCATATATTTAAATTTCAATAGTGATGTAATTAAACTTTGGAATAAGAATTTACATTTCCTGCTTAGCTTAGGTTGCATTGCATATAGTTTATTTTTATAATGTTAATGTGTGATGGATGATGATTCATGCATATTTTTACAAATTCACCATGGTCTACACGAATGGCACATGCACTAGCTTCTATGAAGTTTATAAACTTGGTGGAATTTATATTTATGGCCATAGTCAGAATATGAATGATACCCAGATTTATGATCTTCACATTAGCCACATTCAGCCTACACTCTTAGGCTAACTTCAAAATGCACTGCATTTCTCAAAATACAAAAAAGTATTTCTCAATTCCTCAAATCCATATTCATTCATTTCCTGCATTTACCAATTCCAATTCAAATTCTAAGTCAAGGAAATTGAATTCCTCAAAATCTCCTAAGTCTTATAGCAAAATCGATTTTCCCAAAGACATTGAATTTCAAAGGATATTTCAAGTATTTCCCAAGTTCCAAATTCAAATTTTCTAAGTTAGAATTTCAATTTCCAAGTTTGAATTCAGAGAAACCAAGTCTCTCAGAATCGATTTTCATCAAATGTCAAGGATTCCTCAAAATCGATTTTTGTTTCTCTCAGAAGTATATTTGAAATCCCAATTCACGATTTTCCAAGATTTACATTTTATATTTCAATCGTTCAAAGCAAACATCATGTTTTCAAATGTGCATTTTCTAGCACATGCCTGATTCTATGTGCATTTAGAAATTAGAATATGATTTAGACAAGTTGAATAGAGTAGAGCATAATATTGATCCTTGGTTCAATTACCCCTGTTAAAGGTGGCAGGAACGGTTGAACCTCGTACCGACAGGTGAGTCCCATTCTACGGAATTTTCCTGCATTTTAAAACGGAGGCGAGTTATTTTCAAAAACTTTTCAAAGGTCAGTTTGACTCGCAAAAAGTTAAAAATTTTGCGATGATAACACATTGAAAAGATCTATTTATATTTTTATTACTATTAGTATATATATAATACATTTATATGTGTACCTGGGCACGTGTGTCTATATATATTAAACAGATTCATAAATAAATATAATATATACATATGTGTTTTTGCATAAGCATTTGTTTGTGTGTGAATATATATTTATTTGTATATAAAAAATCATATTATATATACTTGGTATTTTTGTATATGTATATTTCTATATATTATTCTTTGTACATAAATTTATTTGTATGCATATATTTTTCCATTTACATGTATATATTAAATTATTTTCATAGATATATTATTTACTTTGTTATATTTTTTAAATATATTTTATTATCTATTAGGAAAAAAATTGATGTGGTAAGCGTTAATCGAACAGGTGACCTTCAGATGTTGAATCTGATGGTCTTCCAACTGAGCTATCCCTGCAATATAGCACACACTCACATTTACATATAAAGCAATTGTTTTTAGCAATGAAATCCTTGCTTACAAAATGAAAATTATCTTATATTCATGGAAATCTTGATAATGAGAAGATGGTTCACAATCCTGATCCAAGTGAAGATTCAGATTCAAACAGGAATGGTAGAAAAAATTTCAAAATTGAGAAGATAAGATCTAAAGGGATAAGAGTTGTAAATCGAGAATCAATCAGGATAACAACACAAATGTTAATTTGATTTTCTTATTGTTTTATGATTTTCCTTTGTGGTATTAGAGCAGTAGATTTCAATGTGAGTTGTGTTTTGCTCTTGTTGCTCTCTGTGACTTCCAATAATGGTGGTTCAAATTGAATCGGATCAACCTCTAAGAAATATACTTACCCATTTAAGTTGCATGTAGCTAATTTTGTTACGCTCAAGCTAAATCATTCAAATTTATTTCTTTGGCAAACTCAGTTTTTTTGCATAGTTGAAAGTTAGGACATGAGCGGATTCATTGATGGTGAATTCCCAATGCCTGCTGCTACTATTGGTCAACAACCTAACCTTGACATCACTGCATGGAGGAGTCAGATCATCTACTTCACAGATGGACCTGTTGAGGTTTCTGACCTCTCTTTCCACTGTCTTTTCCAAAGGGATTGAGAGGATAGGTAGTGTCTGTGACTCCTTTGTCTAGACACAACTTTGTTTGATGGGTTCGATGATTTTTCTTGTGTACAACGTTTACTTCTTTTTTATGTTCGACTATCTTGCTTATTATGTCCCACCTTGACAATTGGAACAATGGTCCATTTTGGAACTGGATTATATTGTCGCATGTCTTCTTCACTGACTTACTTTCAAGATGATCATGACGTTTACTGCCAAGACTATTGTGTTTGCCTTTCAACTGTCTTGACTACCTCAATATTGTTAGTCTGCTCATGTTGGGGAAATGGGTTGTATAGATACCTAAATTTGTGTCCTCTGTGGTCTACCCATCATCTCCAATGAGTTAGAGATCGCCTTAGTCCAACAAATTTTGGACGATATGCTTTAGAGTGATACACCGTTTATTGTCATGTCCTACTATCCGATGAAATTTACAGAATTTTGAGGTATCCTATCCCTTAACTTGAGGACGGTTAGGAACCTTGGGAAGCCTAATGAGTTTGGATTTTAGCAAAAAATCCATGACTTCTGGAAGTGATTGGTGGAATAGGGTGAACTTGAGATCTCCAATTCAATTCAGGTTCCACTTGGAACTTGAGAGAACTTGTTGTTGCTCCTCTTATGGTTTGTACGGTTCTGGTTGTCTATATTGTTTTCTTGTTGTCTATACTGATTCTACTTCTGTGATGATCCAGAATGCACCTTATTTTTACCAGGGTTCACAATGTTGACCTAGTTCTTGGGCTTAGATTTCTTGGTCCCGATATCTTTGTTGTTTTCGGTTTTGACCTGCAATCCATTATGCATCCCCTTTTTGTGGTTTGATTCCATCCGACTAGCTGCAACAATAAGCTCCACAAAGATATCATATCTCTAAGTGGCAAGGAGCCCCTTTAATAGTTGGTTGAAGTTGTTCATGATCAGAGTGATGGCATGAAATTTAGTAAATAGTTCATTCATACGATGGTATACAGATCTTCATCGGTTTATGAAATCTTATGCATACTCAACTTTCTTCTACCTAAGATCATATAACTGTCTAATTATTGGTAGTGCATCCAGTCTAAACCTGAACCTTTTAATGAATAGGTTCATCAGGGTCTGAAATTGAAGGATTTGATGGACATCCAAGGTAGAGAACCAAGACAGAGCCTCTCATTCTAAACTTCTTGTGAATCATTGAATTAAGGCTCAATCATTGTTAAAATATTCAGAGCATGCATCCAAGAACAAAGTGACATGGGTCTAGGGTTTCCTAGTTTCGCTGAACTTCTGAGAGATCAGACCTAGAGGTTCAATGTCTTGACGTAGGTTGAAGTCATGAATCTCGTAGAGTCTTCGCCCTCATTTGGCTTCTTTCATTTGACATGTCTTATTTCTCAGTTCTTCTTCGAGATTAAGGACCTGCTCCTTGTACTCAGTGGATCGAGAATCATTTTCTCTGGCAACTGATATTACTAGATTTGGGATTTGGACTGTCATGACCTTTCAGATTGGCACCTGTTGTGCCTTGCGCGTCTGTCTTTGCCTGAAGCTTTTCAATTTAGCCTCATTTTCTAAGAGTTAATGTTGTAGACCATGTATTATAATTCTCAATGGAATTTTTGACTTCTTCCAAGATGGATTATTCCAAGATCTCATCTATAACACCTTTACCCTTATATAGTTCTTCATATTGAACCTCTTCTTTTAGTTCTGATTCTGGCTGATCCAGATCTTCCCTAATAGGTTCATTAATGGATATTCCTCTAGATGAATGGACCATCCTCATTCATTGCAGTCTAGCTAAGAGAGCCCCTAACTCCTGAGTGCCTCTAAATACTTTTCTAAAATTTCTAGATGGATTTTGGGTCGTAGACCCATGTTGACCTGGTGGGTTGGGGTTGTCAGAATCTTGCCCTAGCTTAAATGCAAATTGGTTCCTTGAATGATCTGTAGAATTCTTTTATGGAACCATGGTTTAGGATCTAGTACAAACAAGAGTCCAAACAAGTCAAACAACACACAAATCAAGATTTCAAAAACAAGTTTCCTAGTTCTACAAGAATGCTCTACGAATCTGTAATGTCTGCTCCAAAATAGTTTCGATTGAGACAGCCTTTTTTTGCACTGGACCTTTCACGATATACCAAAATTATGCTTCCTAGTACTGCGAGCAGGTTACTAGCCTCCTTGGTCCACCACTGATATACCCAAGGTGAAGGCTTCTGGTACTAGTGGGGGATTCGAAGATCCAAAATATAGGATGAAGGGTTTTTTAAAAATCCAAGTAGAAAATAGTCTTTGCAATCAAAATTCTAAGAGAAAAGAATCATTGAGAACATATATGAAGCAAGCATTGTCTTTAAATAAAGTGATTTCTATCCTTGTTGGAGGATCAAAATTTTCCTAAGAAATTTTATGTGTAATTGTAATGCCCCAAAATTTTAACTTGAAAAACATGATTTTTTTAAAATACTTAAAATACACAATTTGATCCGGGATTCTATTTATGATATTTTCTTAATCAAATTAAGCTCTAAGGAGTCAATTTGCGCAAGAACCAGTGATCATGCATAATTTTTTGCATAATGTTACAAGTTTATGTGCATGATTACGTAAGATAAATGCTCAAAAATACTTGGTTGCTAGGGGTTTTATTGATTTTTATCAAATCATAATTTGAGCAAAATTGAGTCCTCTTTTAGTTTTTTTAGAATTGAATAGGTTGTTAGAAAATATTTTTAGAAAATGAACTCTTTTGAAATATTTGAAAAATTCTTGGACTTTTTTTTTTTTGACAAAACCTAATTAACCCTAACTTCTAATTATAAATAGTTGCTTTTGAGAAGAGAGGGTTTTTTTCTCTCTTAGAATTTGTGCCCCTCCCTCTCTCTCCTTTCTACCCATTCTTCCTCTTCGTTTTTTTTTTCTTCTCAAACTGGTTTTCTTCCTCGTTCTTCTTTCTTCTTCTTCTTTCTCTTCCTTTCTTCTAAACCTCGTCATCGTCAGTTCTTCTTGCTCTCATCATCAGTGAGATTAGAGGTGCGTATGATTGCAATGAAGAAACCATCTTTTTCTTCTCAACCCATCCATCGGAAGTAGGCCGCAATGTATACTTCTTCTCCCCTTTCTCTGTAGTTTTTAAGATCACGGCATGCATTGTTTTTTAATTTTTCTCATCATCCTTGCATAAAGCTTAATCTGATTTTTAGTATATTATTTGTTTTGCATATTAGATTAGAACTTATACATTAAAAATAAAAAATAAAAAAATAATAATAGAAAATAGTTTAGTTATCATTTTTCTTAAATTACGTGTTGAGCGGATAATCGTAGGTTTAGTTAATTTCTAAATTTTAATTCATGTTACTTGCTGTTTATTTTGTTAATTAGTTTAATTTTGTGAAGTAGTTTAATTAGAAATAGATTAGAATAATCATGTAAGTAGAATGGTTTTTTTTATATAATAGTTTATGCATTTTTTTATTTTATCTTTTTTAGTTTATAGATCTGACATTTTTTTGTTATTAACAAATTAATTAGTTGATTATTTCTTAGTTAGTTTGCTTTAGCATGCCAAATTAGTTTAGTCGATCGATTCTTGTTAATTCTTTTAATTATAGAATAGTTAGATCACTTGTTCGATAAAGTAGAGTAGATAGTTAATTGTTTTATTTAAGTAAATTAGAGTAGAATTATTTATTATTTTCAGCAATCAGTTGAGTCTATTTATAATTCCATAATTTATATTTTCAGTATTTAGATCATAATTAATTATCATTTTTTTAGAATAGTTAGGCCGATTTAGGTAGTTTTAAATTTTATGTTCATTAATCAATTTTAATTTGGTCTTAGCAATTAAATTAGTTTAGGTATAGTTTGATGTCATTAGAATAATTATAATTTATTTAGTTGATTTAATTACATTATTCGCTTTTATTTTCTTGTATTTAAATTATCGATTTTTGTTAGATAGTTAATTGATTGTTTGCTTTATTAATTAGTCAATTCAAATTCCTTTTACATTTGGTTAGTATAGCTTTTACAATTGGATTAGTTTATTTTATTTTAATTATAGTTCATGTTTTCTTGTTAGTCAATTAGTTTAGTTGTTTCTTGTTAATTAGTTAGTTTGTTATGCTAATTTGTCCTTTAGTTAATTCATTTAATAACTTAGTTCATGTTAGTTATAAAGTTAGTGATGCTATTTTGTCCTGAAGTGTAGTGTTATTTCATAGCTTGTTTAGTGTTTTGTGATTTTTCTTCAAACTAACCTTTGCTTTTTTCATAGTTTTCTGTCGTATTTTTGTGTTTCATATTTTTAGTTTTACAAGATAGTGTGCATATGTGTGGTGAGCCCCAAAATGAGCCCTTGAAGAGCCATCTAAGGTCTCCTCAAAAGGCCCCTCAGAGAGCCCTCAAGAATAAGAAAATCAAAAAAGACAATCAAGGGACAAGAAGTTCAAGCACTGGAGACTTTTTCTTTTAGATTAGCATTTATTTTATTAACTCATTTGGGTCTATAATAAAACCATTAATTATTTTTTGTAAGTCCTTTGCAGAGGACAGCACTCTTTTATTTACTTAGTTAATTAATTAATTTTTATTTTCAAGGCAACAAAAGTAGTTCTTTGTGGGGTACAAAAGTACTTATCATGTTCTCTGAGTTCGACTTGGACTTCACCACTAGTGTGAACAAGTTTTTATGATTTGATGCACAGTTTGCACAAACATTTTTATTGAAAATATTATTTTAAAATGCTTTATTGAAAAAGCTGCATCAACCAGCGTTTAATAACCTCTTAGAAGTAGATTTAAAAATAATAATAATAATTTAAAAATTATAAATAAAATCATTCATTAAAACTACTAAACAAATTGGGTGAGTTACAGTTTAAACAATCATCACAACTGAATTGGACTTTTGTGAATAACATTTATTATAAAAAAATCAATTCAGTCCCAACAAATTTAAAATAATATCAGAGTCTCTCAATATCTATAATAAAAATATATAGTTTATCCAAAAGATTTTTTAAGAAAGAAAAAGATTGGCTCTCGACACCATTGCAACATCGCATTATTGTAGGGATCCTCAATCAGTATCTACATGTTATATTTGGGGTTAGACTGATCGAGTCTTAGTAGGGAATATCAAAACACCATACATGTAAACATAACCAAGTATAGATGAAACATACTTTCATTCAGTTACCAACAATCAACTAAGAAAATATTCATTTAGAGCACATTTAGTTAAATTATGCATGTACTTACCAATGCAAACCAAGTATCTCTATTATGCTTGAGTACCTTTAACATCTTTTATTTAGATTTTCTTTCTTAAGTGATGCATGTGATGCCTAACTAATGCACATACAATTATTGTTTCAATATCTTTACTCTGTGGATACTAATATAGATTTTACCTAGATCACATCAATGGCTTAGGATAGGATATATTTAAACAAGTCGTGGCTTAACCCTGACCATTAATCAGTCATAGTTTTTGGGTGAGGGACAACCTTATCGAGAGAGAGCTCTCAACACCTCTATTCTCGTATATTAGACGTCACTCATGAGTTACATACCTACCACCCCTCAGCTAGTGTGGAGGTTTTTCCTATCTATGTGACGGGATAGAAGCAACCTTCCGTGCTTAAAAAAAAACTTCCATGAAATCTAAAGTATCACTTACCTTCTCATAGTATGCAACAATAAAATTAATGTGAATATTTGATCTTTTTATTACATTAGTTCTATTATCATTCATGCACAAATATAATTAACCTATTTTGAGGTTTTGTGCCTCTATTTTGGGCACACTGACGCAAGATTTCAAAGCCTATCCTGAGTAGCTTTCAATCTATCTCGGATCTTTTGAATTTCTTGTATGTAGTGCTGCAATACCATTAGTAATTTGGTTGATTGCTTAATGATATCATCCCAGTAAGTTGGTGATCTGCATGGCCTTTCATATAAAGCCTCATATAGAGTCATCCCAATACTTTCGCGATAGTTGTTGTTATATGCATACTCCACTAAACACATATGCATACAAGCTTGCAACATGTCTTCTAGGGTTTGAATTGTCCTTTCTGACTGACCATTAGTATGCCAATAAAACACCATACTAAATTTAAGTTTTGTACCTAATACTTGTTGAAGTTATCCACAAAATCATGATTTAAACTATGTATCACGGTTCACAATGATCGAAATTGGTACTCTGTGTAACCTCACAATTTTCTTGACATACAAATCAGCCAGACTCTCCAGAAGTTTATTGATGCTGATAGGTAAAAAGTGAGCAGACTTAGTGAGTTTTTCGACTATAACCCAAATCGCATCGTGCTTCTTGCGGGTCTTCAATAGACCTACCACAAAGTCCATGGTAATGTCTTTTCATTTTCATTGGAGAATCTCGATTCTCTGCAATGTTCCATCAGGTCTTTGGTGCTTGATCTTAATCTGTTGACAAGTCAAGTATCTAGAGACATATGCCACTACTTTTTGCTTTATGCCATTCCACCAATATTTTTATTGCATGTCTTTAAACATCTTGCTACCTCTAGTATGGATGGTGTATTTGGTCTTATGAGCTTCATCAAGAATTTTTTTTCTCAGTTCAGGGTTATCTGGTACCCAAAGTCATTCTTCCATATGGATACTTCCATAATCTTAAATACGAAAAGATGTACCTTCTTCTAGTGCTCTTGCTTTCAGTTTTTTGTATTAAACGTCTTGCTTCTATTCTGTAATGATTCTCGAGAGAATCTTTGATTATATGGTCAAACCAAACAACTAAATAACTATGTGACCATCTGAAAATGGTTTCCATGCAATAAAATTCTCCACAAGCTTTCAACATTTCACAAGACTGGCTAGAACAATACCAGACTTGCAACTAAGCATATTTACTACGACATTTTTCTTTCCTAACTGATAGGATAAAGTAAATTCAGTCTTTGATAAACTCTAACCATCATTGTTGTCTCATGTTTAGCTCTTTGTAAGAGAACAAATATTTGAAACTCTTATGATTCGAAAAGACTTTAAACTTATCTCCATACAAGTAGTGTTGCCAAAGCTTCAGTGCAAACACTATTGCTGCTTGATCCAAGTCATGGGTTGGATAGTTCCGTTCATGAATCTTTAATTGACAGGATGCATATGTTGTACCTTTATCATTCTATATTAGCACACAACCCAAACTTGTTCCAGAGGCATCTGTGTATACCATAAAACTACCTCGACAAGAAGGCAAAGCTAAGACATGAGTTGTTGTGAGCTTTGTTTTCAAAATTTGGAAACTCTCTTCACATTTGTCCATCCATTCAAACTTGATTCTTTTGTGCAGGAGTTTGGTCATAGGTAAAGCAATTCTAGAAAAGTCTTTAATGAATCACTGATAGTATCCCTCTAGACCAAGAAAACTCCTAATGTTACTGACATTCTTAGGTTGCTTTCAATCCAGTACGACTTCAATTTTGGCCGGATCCACGAATACTCTATTCTTAGATATCACGTGACTAAAAAATATGACTTCTTCGAGCTAAAATCCACACTCGAAGAACTTATCAAACAATTGATACTCCCTAAGGACTCCTAATATGATCCACAAATGCTCTCTATGCAGCTTCAAATCTCTGAGTAAATCAAGATGTCATCAATGAATACAATCACAAATGTATCCACATAAGGTTGAAATGCTCGGTTCATGAGATCCATGAAGGTTGCTGGTGTATTAGTGAGTCTAAAAGGCATCACTACGAACTTATAATGTCCATACCTCATTCGAAAGGCAGTCTTTGGGATATCTTCTTCCTTAATTCTGAGTTGATAGTACCTAGTTCTAAGGTCGATCTTCAAAAATAATTTTGCCTTCTGTAATTGATCGAACAAATCCTCGATACGTGATAACAGATACTTGTTCTTGTTGGTGGCATGATTGAGCATCCTATAGTCAATGCTCAATCTCAGTGTTTTGTCCTTCTTCATGAACAATACAACTACACCCCAATGAGATACACTGGGTTAAATGAATCCTTGATTCATAAGCTCTTGTACTTGCTTATTCAACTCCTCGAGTTCAGCTGGTGCCATATGGTATGGTGCTTTGAAAATTGGCATTGTTCCAGGCAACAACTCGATATCAAACTCTACTTCTCGCTATGGAGGAACTCCAGGTAACTCCTCTAGGAATACATCTGGGAATTCTCTTACTGCATCTAACTCCTCTATTAACGAAGTTTTAGGTTCAACTAGAGTGATATTGACAAAAAAAAGTAGTACACCCTTTCTGTATGTATTTTTGTGCTTTCAATGAAGAAATCACTCAGGCCTTCAATGTGGGCCTAGAAAGTTTAAATTCTACTATTGGACAATCGGGTCTAGTAAAAAAAAAATCTTCTCGACATATGATTGCATGGTACTCAAATAACCAATCCATGCCTAATATGATATCAAAGTTAGTCGTATCGAGTAGGATCATATCAGTAGGTAAGTTTTTTTTTGTGATCAACACTTCTATGTTTGGTACATAGGTTATGCACAAGAATGTTCATCAGTCAAAGTATGTACCTTCAACGGGTAGCTCAGGGTTTCAATAGATATATGCAGTTGTTTTATGAATTTTTCCAGAATGAAAGAATGAATAGCACTACAATTGAATAAAGAGCCGCTTGTCCAGTGATTAGTATGGTACCTTGCACCAACTCGCCTTTGGTTAGTTGCTCCACAGTAGTGGCATATAGATGTGTCCTGTCATTACTTTCTATCCTGTTATCTTCTATCGATGTTGATGTTATCGTTGCAATATTTTGGGTCTTTTCCTCCCTTTGTTGAATTGCTTCTTGTTGTAATCTTTGACGTAGTGGCCAATCTTGCCACAATACAGACATATGTCAGTCTCACGGGAACAAGGTTGCCCCAGATGGTTAACTCAACAGTTAGAGCAAGATTGTGTTAGCCCTTGTTGTTCAGGCCTTGTGCCGCTCTGTGGTCTCAACTTCTTTTTTGGTGGTATGAACCTTCTACCACCTGAATGTTTTGGGAAAAATCTTTTCTTAGTTCAGTTCCTCTAACCTATTGATTATTGTACCCCTTGATTAGGTTGAGCTTTCTAAGATTCGATGCAGTCATGAACTAGGAGAGTAGTCACCTCAATGGCCTTATCTAGAGCCTTGGGTCCATGAGTATAGACCTTCGTCCTCAAGACTGGTTTAAACCCATATGCAAACTTCGTCGCATGTTTCTCCTCTATAGTGTAGACATTGGGCAATATCGTTCTAATCCGCAGAATCTAGTGGTGTAGTCTGCCAATGTGGATCCTCCTTACTATAGACCTAGGAATTCTTATATCTTTCTGCTCTTCTCATGCTTCAGGAAATAGGCTGTGTGGAATACTTTGACAAATTGCTCTCATAGCACTCGTCCGTTGAGGAACTCAACTTCTAGGGTTGTAGCTCACCATCTTTCTGCATTTTCTTTAAGCCGACAGGTTTCAAAGTCTACTTTACTATCCTCAGGGACTCATAGAACTTTAAAGATCATTTTGACCTCTCAAATTCAGTTTTTTGCCACTTCAGGGTCAGATTTTCCAGTGAAACAAGGAGGATTCATATCCATAAACCTCTTATATGAGGATCTGTCCATTGCTAGTGGCAAAGGTGTCGAGCGATCATGTATAACTTGTTGGAGGTTGTCCCCCATCGTGTGTATGAGATCGACTTACTGCCCAACAACCCCGACCAGGTTAGCTAGGGTGTCCATGATGATGTTGTATATTCCTTGCCACACCATCTAAGGATCATACAAGAAAGTACTTTTATAAGTGAGGTCGGTTTTTATCTTGGTATCATATATTCGATAAACTTACTCTCATAACAATCAATTACTCACACCAGTAAGAAGCAAAAAGTAGATATATTATTATTCTTGTTTTATTGGTTCACAACAACACACAACAGAAATAAGAAGATACCCAACAATGCTGGCAAACACTTAGAACCTATCCTGCTATAAAATTTAGGAGTTTTTAACTCTTACAAAAAGTTGGATATATCTACATCCTAAGGGCGGTGGGTGTAGTGCCTACGATATTCCAGCTTGTTTATATGTGCCTTCGCTTAGGCATAGGAGTGTGGGGTTGTAAGACCCTCAATTTTTCAGAAAATATCTGAATAAAATTCATGAGGCATTTACCGGTAAAAATAGCATTTTTCTCAGAATGCGAAACAAATCAATTCCTGCGAGCCAGTTATACTTAGGATATTCGTCGAATCGCGAATATATGCTCAAACACTCTGGAAGCCATAACTTCCTACCTGAATGAAATCAAAGGATTCCTGCGAGCCAACTTTCTTAGTTACGTCAATACGAAGGGAATGGCGTACTCAGAATTTTTCGGAAAAAAATCGCCGGAAACCCGAAATTCTTGCGGGACCCACGGAAATATTGGTGGGACCCACAGAAATATTTCTCAGAAAATATCTGGTGGGACCCACAAAAATATCCCATGGAATATCCAAGTGGGCCCCACACCAAGGAACCTCTTGGAATTAAAAAGAAGCCAAGGGGGTAGAAGGGGGATAAAAATTCCCAAGAGGAGGTGGGCTTGGGCTATAAATAGCCCTCCCCACTCTCTCTCTTCTCATAAAAATCGACCCCCCCTCTCTCTCTTGCCTTCTCTCTCTCTCCTAAACCTCCCCTACCTAGCCTAGCCCACCTGACCTGGTCTGAGCCTGCTTGACTTAGCCTGAGCCTGCCTGACCTGATCCTAACCCACCTGACCTGGGTCTGAACCCACTTGACCTGGTCCAAACCCAGTTGACTTGACTTGAACCTAGTTGGGTTTAAAGTCAAAGTCAAAGTCCTTTTTGGTCCAGATTTCGGTTTGGATTTCTGAACCCAGACTTAGCCTACTTGAGCTGAGTTCGAACCTGCTGAACCCAGTTGACTTGGATCGAACCCTGTTTGGTTCAAACCATTTAGGTTGAGTAGCTTGACCTGCTCTACCTCTTTCTCAACTGAGTCAGCTTCATCTGACTTAGTCTGACCTCTCGAAGGAAGGCTCGAAGCCAAAGAAGCAACCCGGAGCCGTTTCTTCCACGATTTGAAGTAAGTTCGCTTCGTTGATCCATCTCTCTCAAGTATTTGACTGTTTGTATATAGAATATACTTTCTGAAGTAGTATCTTGCTTTAGTTCTTGATTGAGCCCTTTTTGGACACTTTGGTGTTCACCCGCTCGTCTCGTAACTATCGTCGGATATATCTATGTTCAAACACGCAGTATATGCGTTTTCAAAATGGTATCTCACCCTAGTTCTTGGTTGAGCCCTTCAGAACACTTCGGTGTTCACCCGCTCGCCTCGTAACTATCGTTGGATACAGATCTAGGTGTATATCTGTTGATTCTGCCGACGCGTTTTATATCGCACAGGCTATGTAATTTACCTTTGCCGTCGCGTCGTATGATGCCAAGGCTCCCTGTTTTCTGCACTTCCGATTACTGCACTTCCGATTATGCATTTACTTACGCCATCGCGTCGAACGATGCCAAGGCTCCTGCTTTCTGCAATGTATTTACTTACGCCGTCGCGTCGAACGATGCCAAGGCTTCTGCTTTGTTATATATGTAGAATATTTCGTTCAGTTACACACCCTGAACAATAGTATATGCATTTCTTTACGCCGCCGCTGTATAAAGCATAGGCTTCTGCTTATACTACATATATAGCGCATAAATGAGCGTTCAAATGGAGATCAAACTCCAAATCGCCAATGCGATTCCCTGACCGCTCCTCATTCAAGATTCTGCTTGACGAATGAAGCCCCTATTGGAAAGGCTTCACTTTTTGGCAAAATTCTCTTTACGTAAAAACTAAGTCAATTACGTATGGCCTGGCTATGGCCAAGGGTTCCTGCAACCTTAGTGGATGCAAAGTACGCACAACAGTGCGCATCCATTTCCCGGATTAAGCGTGGCGATTTCCTACCAAAGAGGGGAGATGCCGCTGAAAAGGATAAAAGAAACGCACGCTTTCTCCGTAAAAGAGAGGAAGTGCTGCTGAAATTTCTGAAGAAGCTAAGAATAGCTCAGAAAGAACGTAGCAGGATACTCTGACATATAGCAGAGTGCTACACAGTCCATGGTTTGCCCTCTACAACGTAGAAGGGTTCGTCGCACCACTGCCGGTAGAGCAGGGGAGGTGCTGATGAAATGGTCGGCAGAAGAGCTGTCGGAACCAATGGAACGGCATAATGATGTCCGTTGATGGAACGATGCCAGATCGGCTCGTATCCTTGTGCCTGCAAGGGCACCTTGCTCGTAAGGGCCGCTGAGCCGGAGTAGAGGTTGCGCCTTGGCTAGGTTTGGACTCGTTGCGTAAAAATACGCCGAGTAGCCGATCTATTTAGATCGAGTCATATGCATGCTCATTGAGAACAGTTACACAACCAGACTCGTAAGGGCCGAAGAGCCAGAGTGTGTTGTTTTCACCCAAAGAGGTGTGATGCTCGTGGTGGCCGAAGTGCCAAAGAGCGGTGTTCTGCATGCATATGAATAAGACTTAAGGTCGCACATACCCCGCGGTTGAAAATCGTGTTAGGGGTACCCCCTCAGTAATGACTGTGTTGGGGCGGACTGAATGGGGTCGGGTACATACTCCCGTAGTGCTGAAAGCACGGGCTGCCTAAATGGCATGCAGATTCTGTCCAAGTAATTGTAAGACTGGCAGACCCCTTCAGGAATTATGCTCACTGTGGAATGACAGTGATGGTACAGCCTTGAGTGACATGTATTTTACTTTGGACCTGATAGAGTCCACGATGGCCTCAATAACTCATGGGTTTTGGGGTCGTGGTTATCCTTAAGATCTAAGGATTGAACCCAACTACTGCAAGTAGAGGATGCATCCGAATATGGGCCTAGTAGGATTCTCCCAGTTGAACTACACTGTCCTACTATGGATAGGGTCAACAGGCCTCTGGGGTATCTAAAATACATAGTATAATCAACCCACAGAACGTCGCGTTGATGCCCGGACAATAGCTCTACCTGCGTACCAAAGGCGGGAGCGGTTAATTATCAAACAATGCATTAGTTCTAGGTGCAGCGATGCTTTGAATGTATGAGTGGATGACGTGTTGAGTCAGTCCTGCATAACCTTTGTGAAGGTGTCATGTTCGGTATACTACTGGACCGACTGGGCAAAGACCCGTGTTGTATCCGCACGACTAAGCGAAGCTCGAGGAGTTGTCCTTAGATGCGTGGGATACAGATGTGCCAAGTATGAAGACTTGAGCTGGACATCACTTTGAGACCCAAAAGAGGTCATGGCTAAGTCGTGGAGACTTAAGCGGTTATTCAAATCACAGCCCTGAAAAGGCTTGCTCTAAGTCATGAGGACTCGAGCGGATGTTCAACTCGTAGCCTTACGGAGGCTCTTGCGATATACGCTAAGTCTTGGAGGCTTGAGCGTCGTTATTGCGCATTGCGACCCTGAGTGGTCATTATTGTATTTGAGTTGAATGGATATATGACTGCATGCTTACTAGATCATCAGTGGTTCTGACCCCGTTTTATGGGGATTTCAGGTGTTGAACCTGCGTGGCGATATGCGGAGCAAGGCGGCATCGAGTTCCAGGGTTTCTCTAGACAGAGTTGTACTGCTTCCTTTTTATTGAACCTACACTGCTTTCCTAAGCAGTAGTGTTGTAATAAACATATGTTTTCGATAAAATGGAACACTTTGGTGGTCAATGAGTTGTTTGGCCACATACCTGCAACGTGCTCGGAGTTTTCTAAAACTGACGACTTATTATCGTCTGATTCCGCTGCTAAAAGCTTTTGTAAGTTCCGCTGCAAAGAAAAAAAAAAAAGAAATTTATGAAAATTTTAACTTAGCTTTGTTTTGGAAATCCAGGGCGTTACAGAATTGGTATCAGAGCATGAGTCTGAGAAACCTGGTACAAGATCCATCATGGTCCCGATATCGCACTGTAAGTATATGTTTTTATACTTTTGTTCTGATCTGGGTGCATCTTTGTATAGATGGCAACTCATGACTCACGTGAATACTGCTATCGCTGCAAGGTCATGCACGATGAGTGGATATGCCCGTATGAAGTCCAAGACTGCCAATACTATGGCAATAGATGGAGCTTTTGGAGTTCGTCATCATCAAAGAAATCCAAGTCTTAAAGAGACTGGTGATGCTTTGGAGTCAGTAGACTCATGTAGATAGTTTCTCAACGCCTAAAGTCTGTCAGTGCGGCATGACGTTTTGTTTAAGGCGATGCTTGTGTAAATATGATGTATATTAAGTAAATAAAGCTTTTTACTTCCATATATACATTGAGAAACTAAAAACAAGTGCTTGTGTGTGCATAGATAAATGACTCCTACGACGAGGAGAACCATACCAAGCGAGGAGTCCCATACGCAAGGATTCCTGTTGGAGACACTCAACAACCTGGTTACAGCCATCCGTGAAACGAGGCCAGAACCAGTCGCACCACGAAACGAGCACCTGGGAGGAGTGACTTATGAGAAGTTCCTCAAGCTTGACCCGCCAGTTTTCATTGGCAGAGCCGATCCTGAGCTCGCGGAGAATTGGATCGAAAAGACGGAACGTGCCTTCTTAGTACTGGGAGTACCAGAGGAAAAGAAGACTAACTTTGGCACGTATCGGTTGAAAGACAATGCACGGAAGTGGTGGGATACCACTAAACTTATCCAGTTCTCACAAGTCGAAGTCATTCCTTGGACTGACTTTCGGAGGACTTTTATGGATAACTACTTCCCGTTGCATTCCAGAAACAAGAAAAAGATGGAGTTTCTGGAGTTGGAACAGGGCGGTACTGGTACTGGGCTAGCGTGAGAGAGCACATCCATCTGCATTTCTATATTCCCTTGCCATTTTTCGTATTCCATCTTTAATTGACACTCATCTATAATGTGTCCCCTCATTCCATAGTACGTACAATCACTTAACTCACGTATGCAAATCTCTCTTGTGTGGTCCATGTTGCACCTTCTATAGGATTGTGCTTCCTGTAAGAGTATCTGAATGTTGTAGGAGAGCGTTTGAACAACCCAGTTCAAGTGATCAGGTCCTTGAGCTAAATCTTATAGTGATGTGACATCTCTCTTTCCAAGACATCTAAACACTACCTTTATGGAGAGAAATTTGAGGTCATGTCGGACCATAAAAGCCTAAAATACCTCTTTTCTCAAAAAGAACTCAATATGCGGCAACAGCGATGGCTGGAATTCCTCAAAGACTATGAATTCACGCTTTTCTATCACCCTGGAAAGGCGAATGTTGTAGCAGATGCCCTTAGTCGCAAGACTGTTGGCACTCTGGCCAGCCTAACCGGACAATGGAAGTTGATGGAGGATTTCGTCAAGTGGAAGCCATTTTTGGCTGATTCAGGTAGAATCCAAATGTCATGTTTGACGATCCACATTGAGTTCCTCGATCGCATCGTAGCCGAACAATTCAAGGATCCCCAGTACTTGGAATTGAAAGCTCGTGCTGAAAAAGATGTCACTTTCTTCCATTTGAAAGAAGATGGAGGAATATGGATGGAAGAAAGAATTTGGGTTCCAAATAACCCTGAGCTAAGACAGGAAGTACTCCAGGAGGCCCATAGTAGCAAATATACTATCCACCCTGGGGGTACGAAGATGTTCCGAGATTTACAGAGAAAGTACTGGTGGAAGGGTATGAAGCGTGATGTGGCTACGTTTGTCTCGAAGTGTTTGATCTGCCAGCAAGTTAAGATCGAACATCAGCGACCTGGTGGAAAGATGCAACGGATCGAGATTCCAGAATGGAAATGGGAAGGCATTACGATGGATTTTATCGTTGGATTGCCTCGATCCAAGAGACAACATGACTCAATATGGGTGATCGTGGACAGACTCACCAAGTCTGCTCACTTCCTGCCAATCAACACTCGATACTCAACTGAACGATTGGCGGAGATCTACATTCGGGAAATCGTTAGACTCCATGGAGTGCGGATTTCGATCATATCCGATCGTGACCCGAAGTTCACCTCTCACTTTTGGGAGCAGCTTCAGAAAGCCCTGGGGACGAAACTCAAGTTCAGTACAGCATTCCATCCCCAAACAGATGGGCAATCAGAACGAACCATACAGACTCTTGAAGATATGCTAAGAGCCTGTATGCTGGAATGGAAAGGTGATTGGGATTCCCACCTAGCGTTGGCTGAATTTGCTTATAATAATAGCCACCACGCTAGCATTGGGATGACGCCGTATGAAGCCTTGTATGGACGACCCTGTCGATCACCAATCCATTGGGGTGAAGTGGGTGAGTGAACCTTGGACTCGCCCATTGTGTTGCAGCATTATACTGAGCAGGTCCACATGATCAGAAAGAAGCTACTGACTGCTCAGAGTCGACAGAAGAGCTACGCCGATCAGCGGCGTAGGGAACTCACTTTTGCGGTTGGAGATAAGGTTTTTATCAAGGTCTCTCCAACCAAGAGTGTGTTTCGTTTTGGAAAGAAGGGGAAGCTCAGCCCCAGATTCGTTGGTCCCTTCGAAGTTTTGAGCCAAATCGGAGAGACTGCCTACCGAGTAGCATTGCCACCACAATACGCGCAAATACATGATGCATTTCACGTATCAATGCTTCGTAAATACGTTCATGATCCTTCTCATGTCGTTCAACATGAAGATATTGACATCCGAGAAGATATGACGGTAGAAGAAAGGCCAGTGGAGATCATGGACCGACGGGAGCAAGTGCTAAGAACGAAGGTCATTCCACTTGTTAAAGTGAGGTGGCAGCATCATGGAATCGATGATTGCACTTGGGAGCCTGAATCAGATATGCGGGATAAATATCCTGAACTCTTCACCTTGTACTCTTAGCTGAATTTCGCAGACGAAATTTCTTTAAGGGGGTAATGATGTAAGACCCGCAATTTTTCAGAAAATATCTGAATAAAATTCATGAGGCATTTACCAGTAAAAATAGCATTTTTCTTAGAATGCGAAACGAATCAATTCCTGCGAGCCAGTTATACTTAGGATATTCGTCGAATCGCGAATATATGCTCAAACACTCTGGAAGCCATAACTTCCTACCTGAATGAAATCAAAGGATTCATGCGAGCCAACTTTCTTAGTTACGTCAATACGAAGGGAATGGCGTACTCAGAATTTTTCGGAAAAAAATTGCCAGAAACCCGAAATTCTTGCGGGACCCACGGAAATATTGGTGGGACCCACAGAAATATTCCTCAGAAAATATCTGGTGGGACCCACAAAAATATCCCATGGAATATCCAAGTGGGCCCCACACCAAGGAACCTCTTGGAATTAAAAAGAAGCCAAGGGGGTAGAAGGGGGATAAAAATTCCCAAGAGGAGGTGGGCTTGGGCTATAAATAGCCCTCCCCACTCTCTCTCTTCTCATAAAAATCGACCCCCCCTCTCTCTCTTGCCTTCTCTCTCTCTCCTAAACCTCCCCTACCTAGCCTAGCCCACCTGACCTGGTCTGAGCCTGCGTGACTTAGCCTGAGCCTGCCTGACCTGATCCTAACCCACCTGACCTGGGTCTGAACCCACTTGACCTGGTCCAAACCCAGTTGACTTGACTTGAACCTAGTTGGGTTTAAAGTCAAAGTCAAAGTTCTTTTTGGTCCAGATTCCGGTTTGGATTTCTGAACCCAGACTTAGCCTACTTGAGTTGAGTTCGAACCTGCTGAACACAGTTGACTTGGATCGAACCCTGTTTGGTTCAAACCATTTAGGTTGAGTAGCTTGAACTGCTCTACCTCTTTCTCAACTGAGTCAGCTTCATCTGACTTAGTCTGACCTCTCGAAGGAAGGCTCGAAGCCAAAGAAGCAACCCGGAGCCGTTTCTTCCACGATTTGAAGTAAGTTCGCTTCGTTGATCCATCTCTCTCAAGTATTTGACTGTTTGTATATAGAATATACTTTCTGAAGTAGTATCTTGCTTTAGTTCTTGATTGAGCCCTTTTTGGACACTTTGGTGTTCACCCGCTCGTCTCGTAACTATCGTCGGATATATCTATGTTCAAACACGCAGTATATGCGTTTTCAAAATGGTATCTCGCCCTAGTTCTTGGTTGAGCCCTTCAGAACACTTCGGTGTTCACCCGCTCGCCTCGTAACTATCGTTGGATACAGATCTAGGTGTATATCTGTTGATTCTGCCGACGCGTCTTATATCGCACAGGCTATGTAATTTACCTTTGCCGTCGCGTCGTATGATGCCAAGGCTCCATGTTTTCTGTACTTCCGATTACTGCACTTCCGATTATGCATTTACTTACGCCGTCGCATCGAACGATGCCAAGGCTCCTGCTTTCTGCAATGTATTTACTTACGCCGTCGCGTCGAACGATGCCAAGGCTTCTGCTTTGTTATATATGTAGAATATTTCATTCAGTTACACACCCTGAACAATAGTATATGCATTTCTTTACGCCGCCACTGTATAAAGCACAGGCTTCTGCTTATACTACATATATAGCGCATAAATGAGCGTTCAAATGGAGATCAAACTCCAAATCGCCAATGCGATTCCCTGACCGCTCCTCGTTCAAGATTCTGCTTGACGAATGAAGCCCCTATTGGAAAGGCTTCACTTTTTGGCAAAATGCTCTTTACGTAAAAACTAAGTCAATTACGTATGGCCTGGCTATGGCAAAGGGTTCCTGCAACCTTGATGGATGCAAAGTACGCACAACGGTGCGCATCCATTTTCCGGATTAAGCGTGGCGATTTCCTACCAAAGAGGGGAGATGCCGCTGAAATGGATAAAAGAAACGCACGCTTTCTCCGTAAAAGAGAGGAAGTGCTGCTGAAATTTCTGAAGAAGCTAAGAATAGCTCAGAAAGAACGTAGCAGGATACTCTGACATATAGCAGAGTGCTACCCAGTCCATGGTTTGCCCTCTACAACGTAGAAGGGTTCGTCGCACCACTGCCGGTAGAGCAGGGGAGGTGCTGACGAAATGGTCGGCAGAAGAGCTGCCAGAACCAATGGAACGGCATAATGATGTCCGTTGATGGAACGATGCCAGATCGGCTCGTATCCTTGTGCCTGCAAGGGCACCTTGCTCGTAAGGGCCGCTGAGCCGGAGTAGAGGTTGCGCCTTGGCTAGGTTTGGACTCGTTGCGTAAAAATACGCCGAGTAGCCGATCTATTTAGATCGAGTCATATGCATGCTCATTGAAAACGGTTACACAACCAGACTCGTAAGGGCCGAAGAGCCAAAGTGTGTTGTTTCCACCCAAAGAGGTGTGATGCTCGTGGTGGCCGAAGTGCCAAAGAGCGGTGTTCTGCATGCATATGAATAAGACTTAAGGTCACACATACTCCGCGGTTGAAAATCGTGTTAGGGGTACCCCCTCAGTAATGACTGTGTTGGGGCGGACTGAATGGGGTCGGGTACATACTCCCGTAGTGCTGAAAGCACGGGCTGCCGAAATGACATGCAGATTCTGTCGAAGTAATTGTAAGACTGGTAGACCCCTTCAGGAATTATGCTCACTGTGGAATGACAGTGATGGTACAGCCTTGAGTGACATGTATTTTACTTTGGACCTGATAGAGTCCACGATGGCCTCAGTCACTCAAGGGTTTTGGGGTCGTGGTTATCCTTAAGTTCTAAGGATTGAACCCAACTACTGCAAGTAGAGGATGCATCTGAATATGGGCCTAGTAGGATTCTCCCAGTTGAAACACACTGCCCTACTATGGATAGGGTCAACAAGCCTCTGGGGTATCTAAAATACATAGTATAATCAACCCCCAGAACGTCGCGTTGATGCCCGGACAATAGCTCTACCTGCGTACCAAAGGCGGGAGCGGTTAATTATCAAACAATGCATTAGTTCTAGGTGCAGCGATGCTTTGAATGTATGAGTGGATGACGTGTTGAGTCAGTCCTGCATAACCTTTGTGAAGGTGTCATGTTCGGTATACTACTGGACCGACTGGGCAAAGACCCGTGTTGTATCCGCACGACTAAGCGAAGCTCGAGGAGTTGTCCTTAGATGCGTGGGATACAGATGTGCCAAGTATGAAGACTTGAGCTGGACATCACTTTGAGACCCAAAAGAGGTCATGGCTAAGTCGTGGAGACTTAAGCGGTTATTCAAATCACAGCCCTGAAAAGGCTTGCTCTAAGTCATGACGACTCGAGCGGATGTTCAACTCATAGCCCTACGGAGGCTCTTGCGATATACGCTAAGTCTTGGAGGCTTGAGCGTCGTTATTGCGCATTGCGACCATGAGTGGTCATTATTGTATTTGAGTTGAATGGATGTATGACTGCATGCTTACCAAGACCATCAGTGGTTCTGACCCCGTTTTATGGGGATTTCAGGTGTTGAACCTGCGTGGCGATATGCGGAGCAAGGCGGCATCGAGTTCCAAGGTTTCTCTAGTCAGAGTTGTACTGCTTCCTTTTTATTGAACCTACACTGCTTTCCTAAGCAGTAGTGTTGTAATAAACATATGTTTTCGATAAAATGGAACACTTTGGTGGTCAATGAGTTGCTTGGCCACATACCTGCAACGTGCTCGGAGTTTTCTAAAACTGACGACTCATTATCGTCTGATTCCGCTGCTAAAAGTTTTTGTAAGTTCCGCTGCAAAGAAAAAAAAAATTCATGAAAATTTTAACTTAGCTTTGTTTTGGAAATCTGGGGCGTTACAGGGGTGGTGATGCTAGTGTGTATTATGGAGATTCAGGAGGTGTGATGAATGCCACAGGGGAGTACTCAGATGAAGCAAAAGTGTAAATGGGTGAATCGAGCCCCCATTTTCCATACCGTAGGGTTTGGATCCTCTACTACTAGAGGTACTGGTACTGGGCTAGCGTGAGAGAGCACATCCATCTGCATTTCTATATTCCCTTGCCATTTTTCATATTCCATCTTTAATTGACATTCATCTATAATGTGTCCCCTCATTCCATAGTACGTACAATCACTTAACTCACGTATGCAAATCTCTCTTGTGTGGTCCATGTTGCACCTTCTATAGGATTGTGCTTCCTGTAAGAGTTTCTGAATGTTGTAGGAGAGCGTTTGAACAACCCAGTTCAAGTGATCAGGTCCTTGAGCTAAATCTTATAGTGATGTGACATCTCTCTTTCCAAGACATCTAAACACAAGTAAGCTACTGAGTTCTTCATAATCAAATCACAAATGTTTGACATAGAACAAAGCAATAAACTTAAAACCCATGATACTTACAGTGCAATTGTAGATGTTGATGAGCCTTGAACTATTTTTCCTAACCATGCTCAGATATCAATGCGGTAATGCACCAAAATTTTCAACTTAAAAAATGTAGAATTTTAACCATTTTTTTTAAACAACATAGCAGACATATTTGGGTTTAAAAAGTCGGACAATCCAGCGGGTTATAAAAATAAAATATGTGCTTGAAACATAGATCCATCTTCATCTCACAAATTGGAAGAAATAATTTATATTCCATATGTCTCACATAGTTTAAAATATTACAAATCCCCAAATATTAATAAAAACATCTCATTTATAATGAGACACCCAAAAGCTTGTCTAAGATCATCACGTTAGTTAGAAAAGGATGGTTCATGGCCTCGCCGCATATTGTGCCTTAGCACCACATCATCATTCATCACTTGTGCCCTATGAAATGGGGTCAAAACTCTTGTGAGCCAGTAAATAAATTCACATAATGTGCATCATGATAATTAATCAAACATCTATCATGAATATCATGACATGTTGCATGACAATTAGAGAATTGCAGATAATTCATTATGTAACTTCAATATTATAGCATAGAATCTCAAGTAAGGAATATGAATTACATAAATAAATACTAACTATATTAGTCATTTAGCAGTGTTAGTAACATTAGTTTTGATAGGCTTACCACCTCTGGATACGTATAGGCAATTGTCATCATGCCAATTAGAGTATACTATGTTGTTCATTATGCAAATTGTATATTTACCATAGTACCTTAGTGACCGAATAAACCAACCCAAGCCCACGGTCCATAACCAAGAGATTTTTGGCACAAGGGAAAACCAGATTGCAGTCTCCTACTACTACAGTAGCTGAGGTATGCCACTTTTGGGCAACCTCGACCTCTCTAATTTCGAGTGATTGGAGATCCAAGGATGCCTTTGCTCCTTAATTCAAGTCAGTATGACATGTAGCTCAAACCTACATGAGACATCATCACTAGGGTCTATATTGTTCCACCCTCTCTACGGTGGACCATGGTGTGAATGGGTTATATGGGTGGTTTCATCTTTATTAAGATAGTTAGCATTCTATGTCCTCACTTCATGAGGCAAATAGGCTCAATAACCTCCATACTCTCCTCAAAGTAGTATATGTGTTATGACATGGTTTTGCCCAACACAATTCACGTGCTCTGGTGCCTTTAGCCCAAGTGAGCACCTCATCGGTGAAGGCAACAACAATGATTTTTAATGTGTAGATGTTTGCATGTGAAGTGAGACTTCCTCTCACAATATGGGGTCACAACCCACCCAAGCTCTCAATAGAGCATTAATCCATCAATGCATTTCAACAATTAGTTCATAACCACACACAAGTCCAATGATGTTCATATATGCCTCAATGTACCATGTTATAGTACAATAATGCATAACATTCAAATGCAATAAGATGTATTTATACAACATGCTATGTATATCATTTTTGAGTAGGTTTCATAGCCAATTCGGGAGCCAACAGTTTATGTTAAAAACATGAACATCATTATCACATTCATCTATGCATCATATGCTACTTATGTAAGTTCTTTGAATCAAGTATAGCGTCATGTCATATGCATCTTTCATTTTTTGCATGGCCTTAAAATTTTATAGGCAATTTGCATTTTATCATAACATGAACAATTGTTATCATATGACACTCAGCCCAAGCATAGACATTCCCTATGTTATGACATAATGCATTATGTCAAGCATAAGCATAAGTATTTCATTCATTATGTCAATGTGCATTTATCCAAAATATGAGCATAAGTAAACACAATTTCCATGAGCAATGTCATATTGCAATTATCATGAGCATAGATAAGTGTGATCGTTTCATATGCAATGTCACCTTGCATTTATCATAAACATATGTATAAATATGTTGATTTCATGTGCAATGCATCTATCATATGTATGAGCATAGACATGTATGTTCTTTTCATATACCTTATCATATTGCATCTATCCCAAGTATGAGCATAGGCAAGCATGATCTTTCCATGTGCAATATCATATTGCATCTATTGTAAACATATGCATATACGTATTGATTCTATGTGCAATGTTATATTGCATTGATCATATACATACATATAGGTAAAACAAGTTAATTCCTTGTAAAAATCGTATTGCATTGATCATAAGCATATATTAAAGTGTAGTAATTGTCATAAGGCAATTGAATTCTTATTTTCGAATGTTCATGAGCATCTAACTCACTATGCAGTTGACATAATGATATTCTCATGTTTACGCATGAAAAACTTAAACTCACGCAAAAACCTTTCAAGTGTGCGTATAAGAATATTTTTACAATATAGTTCGCTTAGGTTTTGGCATAATATATTTAGGCCAAAACAGGTTGGTATGTGTAGCTATAGACTCCATTCTATCTGTTGCCACAAATTGATTTTCGTATTGAAACCCCTCCATCTTCCTGCTTGCTTTTGATTTTCTTTTTCTTTTCTTTCTTTGTTTTTTCTCTTTTTTTTTCTTGCAGCTAAGGAGCCACCGACTGCTGGTCTGCCCAACCACTATTGGACTAGTTCTGGGTCAAACAGCCAGGCCCAGTTTAGACCTTGGTTGGACCAAGTCATTTGTTCCAACCGGTTTGAACCAGCTCAGTACAAACTTCCTATAATGCCCCAAAATTTCCAACATTAAAAATATAGAATTTTAACCACAAATTTTTTTTAATAGCACAACAGATATAATTTGGGTTTTAAAAAGTCGGACAATCTTAGCAAGTTATAGAAGAAAAATACGTGCGCGAAAGACATATCCATCCTCAACTCATAAACTGAAAGAAATTATTTCCATTCCATAAGTCTCATATAGTTCCAAATATTACATATCCTTAAATAAAACATCTCATTTATAATGAGACACCCAAAAGTCTGTTCCAAGCTCGTCAGGTTAGTTAGGAAATGATGGTTCATGGCCTCGCCACATATTGCGCCCTCGCATCGCATCATCATTCATCACTTGCGCCCCATGAAATAGGGTCAAAACTCTTGTGAGTTGGTACACAAATTTACACAACATGCATCATGGTATTTAATCAAACATCTATCATAACATGCTTCAAGACAATCATATACATGCAGATAAAGCATCATGTAACTTCAATATCATATCATGGAATCTCAAGTAAGCAATATGAATAACATGATTATAACTTGGAATCTCAAGTAAGCAATATGAATAACATGATCATAACTAACTGTGTTAGCTAGTTTGCAGTACTAGTAATTTTAGTTTTGATAGGCTTACCTCCTCTAGGTACGTAGAGGCAATTGTCATCATGCCAACTAGAGTATACTATGATGTTTATTATGCAAATTGTATATTTGATGTAGTATCTTATTGATCGAATAAACCAACCTAAGCTCCTGGTCCATAACCAAGAGATTTTCAACACAAGAGCAAACCAGATTGCAATCTCCTACTACTGCAGCAGCTGAGGTATACTACTTTTGGGCAACCTCGAACTCTCTAACTCTGAGTGATTGGTGGTCCAAGGAATTCTTTGCTCCTTAATTTAAGTTGGTATGACATGTAGCTCAAACCTACATGCGATATCGTCACTCGGGGCTGTACTGTTTCACCCTCTCTAAGGTGGACCATGGTGTGAATGAGTTACATGGGTAGTTTCATCTTTATTAGGGTAGTTAGTATTCCATGTCCTCACTTCATGAGGCAATTAGGATCAATAGTCTTCATACTCCCCTCAGAGTAGTATACATGTCATGACATGGTTTTGTTCAACCCAATTCACTTGCTTTGATGCCTTTAGCCCATGTGAGCACCTCGCCGGTAAAGGTGAGAAAAAAGATCTTAAATGTGTGGATGTTTGCATGCAAAGTGAGACTTCCTCTCATAATGTGGGGTCACAACCCACCCATGCTCTCATTAGCGCATTAATCCAGCAATGCATTTCACAGTTAGTTCATAACCATACGCAAGTTCAATGATGTTCATACATGCCTCAGTGTATCATGTCATAGCATAATAAAGCATAATATTCAAATGCAAAGAAAGAAAATAAAAATATCTTTCTAATGGTGTATGAAACGCTAGAAACTAACAGACGGGTGCCAAGATATGGCCCCAAAAGCAATCCTAAAAACAAGTGTTGAACAGGGGATGGAATGCCTATCTATATTGGAAATTCAGAATAATAGCAAAAAGAATAGAGAGAGAGGAGTCTATTATCTTTCCAATGCCATTGACATCACAATGATCTGATAAGCAGTTTGAGAGATAAGACTCCAAGAATGTTGACAAGTTGACTATTTCACAACACGGGATAAATACCAGTACTGGTTTTTGAGTTAGAAAAAAAAGCACTATAAAAGAGTTTTCTGCTTCTGTGGAAAACTAGACAAACTTAGATATGAGTCTTAGCTTTACAATGAGAAAGAAAATGCAAGTTTTCATCATTGGATCGTTGAGATATGGATAAAAAAATAAGTGGCAAAAAAAGTCACTGAAATGATTGTTTCTTAGAGTTTGTGCTAGTTTTTAGAGGCTTTAGAAACGAAATCTGAAAATGGGTCGAACATGTGAAACGTAGTCACGTTCATCAGATTTTCGATGAGCTTAAGAACATAAAAAAGTGAGCTACGAGTGCAGAGATATGTCTTTGTCACTGTGATAGTGCTAAAAATAGAAAATAAAAAAAGGAATAGACTGCGAATTTGGATCTTAGGTGGATCCAGATTCAAAAAAGTACAAACAAGTACCAACCTTGTAACACTATCCTGGGTACTTCAATTCTTAGACCAACCAAATGGATCCCACAATGATCGTCATTCTATGGATTCTGAGTTTTTAAAAACTAAAAACATAAGTTTTTTCACCAAAAATTACTTAGAAAATAGATCTGAGATCCAGATCCGAATATTAGAAGAAAATGAGAACCATTCTTAAAAATCTCACACCTTTCCTCCTCTGTTGAGTAGGGATCAGTCGGATCAAGGGTGTCGAATCATTGTTGCTAAGGTTGTGTTGCAAAGAGGAAGCATACCTCGAACACATAAACCTAGAAAAAGTGAGTTTGGTGGTGGAAACCACCAAAAGTCCGAAAAAGCAAGAAAATGACAAATATATGAACATTAGATAAATATAGGCTTATAAAAATATAATAAATAATTAAAGTAACAAAAAAATATAACCAAACTTACTACGGTCTTAGGTAGCCCTCTCTACGTCAGTTGAGTGTGGGGGCACCCAAACAACACTTCGGCTTGGTTCGAGCTCCAAAAGGCAGTAAGTTGGATGATCTAGACCCTAAGCTAGGCTAGGCCATGAAAGGATTTTGAAGTGTAAAGTTGCTCGAGCTTTTTATTCCAGATCCTACCTTCTCTTTGAAATAGGGACAAGGCCTCCTATTTGTAAGATTTGAGTAGATTTGAAGATGTTTCTTACATATTTGAAATCTAAAGGTAGATCTACGGCTGTAGTTAAAATGATTTGAATAAAAGGTTGGGATTTGACTTTTAAGAGGATATTAGGATATAGGATCTTGATTTTAGGAAGGTCATTAAGTGAGGAGACAACTTAGGCTGTCAAAAGGTACATAAGCTTGGGTTGGGGGGGGGGGCATTCTCTAGGTTGTCGATATTCAAAATGTGAGTAGTTTTGAAAAAGTTTTAACGACAATTGAGCAAGGTATAACCACAAATGATTTGTCATTATAACTACTAACGACAAATGATTTGTCTTTATATCTCCAATAACAAGATATAGCAACAAGAATTTTGAAAGCTATAACGACAAATATGAGGTGTATAACCGAAAAGAGCTATTTTGAAAAGGGATATAATAACGACAATTCAAAGGGTAATAACAACAAGTCACGGTGCTAAATGAAACATACTATCGGATTTCAGTTTTTCTTTTGAAATTTTGATTGTACATGTGTGCTCTATATGCTTGTTTATATATGCATGAGTTCTTAGAGCACTTGATTCCAATGCATTGATAGGCTTTTATCAGGTTTCAAAAATCAATAGCCTATAATTTTCATAAAATTTTGAGGATCCAAATACCATTTTTTCATCCAAAATGCTTGATCCAAGTGTTGATTTCTAGTAAATCAATCATACTAAACACATATGTATGGTCAAAATTTTAAAAAAATACTGAAAATCTAATAAAATGATTTATTCAACACTGTCCCATATTTAGCATGAATATATATATATATATATATATATATATATATATATATATATATATATATATATATATATATATATATATATATATATATATATATATATATATATATATATAGTAGAGCTTAGTTGCTTGATTAATAGGTGCTTGAGCACCTACTTGATTATGCTCTGCCCATCACGTGCTTAATGGATGGCCAGCGCAAAAACAAAAAAAATCCCATAAAAAATGGGATAAAACGTGCTCAAAGCGGTCTAAACTCGCACAAATGGGCATTAGTTATGCTTTCTGAGCACACTAAATGTTCAAAAGGAAGCCGTGGTATTTTTAGCACAAAAACTCATTTTTGATGTTATTTGTTTTTTACGCGTGACCGTCCATCAAGGGTGCGATGGACCGTCCGCTTGATTAAGTAGGTGCTCAAGCACCAACTCATCAAGCAGCTACTCTCTCTCTCTCTCTCTCTCTCTCTCTCTATCTATATATATATATATATATATATATATATATATATATATATATCACCGTCCATCAAGGGTGCGATGGACCATCCGCTTGATTAAGTAGGTGCTCAAGCACCAACTCATCAAGCAGCTACTCTCTCTCTCTCTCTCTCTCTCTCTCTCTCTCTATATATATATATATATATATATATATATATATATATATATGTGTGGAAATGTTACGATGCACAAGCATTTTTATATTTTAATATCATTCACAAAAGATTTTAAGACAACATATACCCTTTAAAGTAACTTTTTTTGTAGTTTTTGTAGTGATGGGTAGGTGTGACGTTTTCTGTGCCTATCAGATGCCTATCGACCTTTAGAAAGATTGTTTCTATTCTAAAATCTGACCATACAAATGTGATCTACAAAATTGATTTCGTGGGAATGGACTTTTGGATCATCTGATTCCAACACCAAGTTAGGTTTTTATAAGATTCAAAAATTAATATTTTACAATTTAAAAAATATTCAATGCTTAAAAATTCATTTTTTTTTTCAAAAAACATGATCCAAGTACGATTTTCTAGCAAACCTATCATGCAGAACACATGTAGGGTCAGATTTTTGAAAAGCCTGAAAACCCTTATCCAAGCTCGGTAGGCACACGGTAGGTACAAAAAGTGTGAGGCACCTATATATATATATATATATATATATATATATATATATATATATATATATATATATATATATATATATATATATATATATATATATATATATATATATATATGCATGTTACATAACCCGGTGCACCCGTCTAGTGGCCAAACCCCTTGGGGCTAGCAACAGCCTACCATGTGAAATATTTCTTGACTAATAAAATCATGTTTTTTTATTGGAAAACATGATTAAAGAGTTGATCCCCAGCATTTAGATCAGGCTAAACACGTCTTTGTGGTCGAATTAGATTAAAATAACTTGGACATATGATTTTTATCTCATTCGTATGGTCAGATCGACCGCCATGACCAAATCTTACCACATTATATACATCAGGTTAAAAACATGTTTGCAAATGTTTTGAATTATTTTTTACGTTAGGTCAGATCTCCATGACCAAATTATATACATCAGGTTAAAAAGATATTTGCAAAATGTTTTGAATTATTTTATTAGGAAACTTAACATTCTACCATTCCCCAACAAAGCGAGCAATTATTTTTCACACAGCAAACTTTACGGATGAATCATTTTCTATTGAATTTTTACTCTACAATTTCAGCTCTCAATGATACATTTTACAAGATTCTTTGGGCGAAGTCTTATTTGAGCCGCCCCACTGCGCCTTTTAGGTGAAATACTAAGAGTTTCAGAGCCCCTCCTCAGATCCTGAATAACCCCATAATACTAAGACTACTCCTCCTTCTCCTCCATATGGCCATCCTTACTTTGTGCTCCCCAAGGGTGAGCCTGTTCCCCCATCTGGCCCTTCTACGGGAACTACTCCCCCTTCACCTCCAGATGGCCATCCTTATTTTGTTGAACTGTTGGAATGGTGTCATGGTAGCCAAATATAAAAGCATTGTATGTCCGCTTGGAGTTTGAAGGGGAGATTTTCATTGTTGAATGAAAGACACCATTGATCCTATCCTTTCTCTCTTCTCATGCACCTTTCATATTAATTGTTTGCATCTCTCTCTCTCTCTCTCTCTCTCTCTCTCTCTCTATATATATATATATATATATATATATATATATATATAGTTTTAATGAAGCTTCGTAAACTTACATATCTGATTTACATGGTTTGTTTAGTGTGAATCAGCTCTCCATCGTACAATTGTCTTGTTGATATATTTTTATAAGACTTAACATAGCAACAACTTACATTTTTTATTTCCATGAAGAATGAGGAAATCACCTTAGTCGTGCTGGCTACAGTCGCTATTCCAGTAATGTGAAACCCATGGTGCACCCCTTGCCCCTAGAGAATCCCGTTGCTTCAGCACAAGCAAAGAACATAATGATCATGCCACTTCATTATGCAAAGGGCTGAAACTCATGGGAATGTAAGCCGGACCACCGGTCTACTGGCCAAACCTCTTCGGGCTAGCAACAGATGCACATTGTGAAATATTTTCTCAACTAATAAACTCACTATTTTTTTTTTTGTTAAAAAAAAAACATGATTAAAGAGTTGATCTCCAACATTTAGATCAGGCTGAACACCTCCTTGAGGTCGGAGAGAGAGCGGAGGACAGGCCTGCCAGTTGTGGGGCCAAGGCCTGATGGAGGTCAATCAGGTGCTTAATGCACAAATTTTATGCCATGTGATTGCACCCTATCCGGACTCACAAAAAAATAGGGCTTTAGCGGCAGTTTCTGCTAAAGGTTTATTTTTCTGCTGAGATGGCTGTCAAAACCGCCGCTAAATCCCCAAGGGATGTATGCATTATTTTTAAAAAGATGCTTTAGTGTCGGTTTTGACTACCTCCCAGCAAAAACTGGGACCTTTAGCGGAGGTCAAAACCGCTAAAGGCCTTTTTTCTTTGATTTTGATGTTGAACATCGTTTTTGCTGGAGAAATACACTGAGCATGCTGGTTGCGCTCCTAGTGATTGCACACTTACACATCACTCTCTATATATATAGAGAGAGAGAAAGGGAGAGAATTCGATGGAAATCAAGTTAGAGTATGGGAATTATGGGATTTGTATTTAAGCATCATTATGACAAAGTTGGATCCATAGTTGAATTTGTTACACCAGATATCATCTAGCAGCACTTTTTAAGCATTGGTGGTCACTTTGGGTGGCACCTTAGAAGGGCCACCCAAGTGATGCTAGATCTCGCATCGCAAGAACAAAACCTGATGCTTAAAAAGCAGCAGGGAAGTCTTCACCGGCACTTTAGAATCGCAGCAAAAGAATTCCATTCATTTCAAATAATATTTACTTTTACCAGCGCTTAAGAACCATAGGCAAAGGCTTTTCAAAAAAGATTACTTTTAATGGCACTTAAAAAGTACTGTCAAAGGTCACACTATTGAAATAAAAAAACAACAGTGGTTAAAACCTACCACGAAGTATTTTCCATTGAAAATATCTATTTATATTTTTATTATTATATATAATATATTTGTGTGTGTACGTGTGTGCATGTGTGTGTGTGTATATATATATATATATATATTAAATAGATTCATAAATAAATAAATATATATATACACACATACGTGTTTTGCATAAGCATTTATTTGTGTGTGTGCGCGTGAATATATATTTATTTGTATATAAAAATTCATATTATATATACTCGGTATTTATGTATATATATTTCTATATATTATTCTTTGTACATAAATTAACTTGTATGCATATATTTGTCCATTTACATGTATATATTAAATTATTTTTGTAGATATATTATTTACTTTGTTATATTTATATAAATATATTTTATTATCTTTTAGGCAAAAAATTGATGTGGTGAGCGTTAATCGAAGCCGTGAGCTTCAGATCTTAAATATGATGCTCTTCCAAAATATAGATATTTGCACACAGGTGCACACATATATACATATAAAGCAAATGGCTTTAGCAATGAAATCCTTGCTTACAAAATGAAAATAATCTTATATTCATGTAAATCTTGATAATGAGAAGATGATTCACAAACCTGACCCAATGGAGATTCAGATCCAAAAAGGAATGGTGCCAAGAATTTCAAAAATGAGAAGATAAGATATAAAGAGATAAGAGTTGGTAAGGCCAGAATCAATCAGGCTAACAACACAAATCTTAAAGGAAGATAATTCCCTTTTGCGTGCCTTAAATGTAGGAGATTAATTTAGTAAAATGGTAAATGTAATCTCCTATTAGTCATGTATGTATGAGCTATATTGATGGTGGAACCACTCACAACCAAGTAAGAGTGATCACATTAATTTGGTTTTCTTATTGTTTTATGATTTTCCTTTATGGTATTAGAGCAGTAGATTTCGGTGTGAGTTGTGTTTTGCTCTTGTTGCTCACAGTGACTTTCAATAATAGTGGTTCAAATTGAATCGGATCAACCTTTAAGAAATCCTTACCCATTTAAGTTGCATGTAGCGAATTTTGTTACACTCAAGCTAAATCATTTGAATTTATTTATTCGGAAAACTCAAATGTTTTTGCTTAGTTGAAAGTTAGGACATGAGCGGATTCATTGATGCTGAATTCCCAATGCTTGCTGCTATTATTGGTGAACAGCCTAACCTTGACTGCACTGCATGGAGGAGTCAGATTGTCTACTTCATAGATGGACCTGCTGAGGTTTCTGACCTCTCTTGCCAAGGTCTTTTGTGAAGGGATTGAGAGGAGAGGTAGCATATGTGACTTCTTTTTCTATGGATTCCATGATTTTTCCCATGGACTGGTCTAAATACACAACATTTACTTTTTTTTATCTTTTGATAATGTTGCTTGTTGTATCTCACCTTGACAACTGGAATGATGATCCATTTTGGAACTGGATTATATTGCTGTTTGTCTTCTTTACTGACTATTACTTTCAGGATGATCATGATGTTTGATTGCTTGTACTATAGAGACCGTGGAGACTGCCTTTCAACTATCTTGACTGCCTTAATACTGTTGATCTGCTCATGTTGGCAGACGGGGTGGTATAGATACATAAATCCACGTTCCTTGTGGCATGCTCATCATTTCCATTAAGTTGGAGATCTCCTATATCCAACAAATCTTGGACGATGTGTTTTAGGGTGTACCATTCAGTGTCATGTCCTATTGTCCAATGAAATTTACAGAATGCCTAATGAATTTGAGGAGGGTTAGGAACCTTAGAAAGCCTAATAAATTTGGATTTTAGAAAAAAATTCATGACTTTCGTAAGTGATTGGTGGAATTAGGTGAACTTGTGATCCTTGGGTCAATTCAGGTTCCACTTAGAACTTGGGAGTCCTTGTTGCTCACCTTGTAGTTTGTATTGTTCCAGTTGTTTGGTTGATTGTATTGTTTCTGATGTCTCTGTTGATCTTGTTGTCTGTTCTAATTATGCTTTTATAATGATCCAGAATGTCCCTTATTTTTATCAGGGTTCACAATGCTAACTTGGTTATTAGGCTAAGGTTTCTTGATTCTGGTATCTTTGTTTTTCCTGGTTTAGACAAGTAATATCATACATTATAGTTTTGTGTCCAAAATAATTTTCATGCGGGAAAATACAATGGATTGGATTTTTGGATTCATATATGGATCTTATCCAAAAGGTATATCTATGTCCAAACTCCACACACAATACAAAAGATAGGAGGCAAACACAATTTTAGGAATTGAAGTTGTAGTTTTGTGTCCAAAAAAAAATCACGCGAGAAAATACGATGGATTGAATTTTTGGATTCAGATATGGATCTTATCCAAAAAGTATATCTAGGTTCAAACTCCACACACAATACATAACAAAGGATGCAGACACTGTTTTAGGAATTGAGGCTCCAAAACCCAAAGAAAACCAAATCCAATCCAAAAAGGGGGTGTTCTCTTGACATTTTTTAAGCCGAGAAACGATGGCAGGTTTTGCTACTAATTTTTTACTTAAAAAATGACAAACTTCAGAAAAACTTCCAACAAAAAAATAAAATAAAATAAAAATATCTTTCCAACGACTCATGTTGAAAACTGACAGATGGGAGCCAAGATATGGCTAGGGATGGCAGTGGACCCGGGAGGGGGCAGGGGCGAGGGACAAGGTCTCCACCCCTGCCCCATCTCAAAATCCAGCCTTGTTGCCTCCATCCCCGCATGAGTTTTGATTTTAACCTCCATCTCTGGTTCAAACGTGGTGAGGCGGGGTGAAACCATATTTCCCCTCGATCCACTGCTACCCTAAAGAAGGATTGGAGACGGAGCACAGTAGGGCAAGGCGGAGATTGGAGATGAGGATGGTACAGGACGGGGAAAAGTGTAAGTCAATCCCCGCATGAGTTTTGATTTTAATCTCCATCCCCGTTTCATATCCTCCATCCCCGGTTTAAACGGGATGAGACGGGGTGGGGCTCCATTTTTTCCCGGTCCACTGCCATCCCTAGATATGGCCCTAGAAGCGCTCTTAAAAATAAGTGTTGAATAGGGGATACGATGCTTATTCTGACTGTTCTATTTTATTTTCTGGCCACCTACATAGGAATTCTGAAAAAACAGAACAAAGAACAGAGAGTGAAGAGTCGGTTATCTTTTCAATGCCACTAAAATCATAGTGATTTGATAAGCAGTTGGGAAGATATGATTACAGGAATGCAGACTAGTTGGTTGTTTCACAACATAGGAAAAATACTAGTAACAAATTTTGAGGCAGAAAAGAGAGCAATCCAGAGGAGTTTTTGGCTTCAGCTGAAAACTAGACAAACTTAGATCTGCGTCTTAGCTTTCTAATGAGCCCAAAATATGAGTTTTCATATACAAATAAAAGAACAAGTATTTTTTACAAAACCCAGCCACCAAAATGACTATCTCTTACTGGTCATGCTAGTTTTCAGAAGCCTTAGATACAAAATGTGAAAATGAGCATAACATATGAAATGTTGCCATGTTTGTCAGATTTTTGATGAGCCTAAGAACACAAAAAAGTGAGCTACGAGCGCAAAGGCATGCCTCTATCACCATGATGGTGCTAGAAACAAAAAACAAAAAAAAAGGAACAAAGACTATGGATTTGGATTCGAGGTGGATCCAGATTAAAAAAACATGCATACAGGTACCAACCTTGCAATGCTATCCCGATAACTTTGATTCTCAGATCAGGTGAACGGGTCCCATCATGATCATCATTCTGAGGATCTTGAGTTTTTAAAAACTAAATACACAAGTTTTCACTAAAAAAATACTTAGAAAATGGGTCTGAGATCCAAAACTGAATATTAGAAGAAAATGAAAATTGTTTCTCAAGATCTCACACATTTCCTCCTCTATTGAGTAGAAATCAATTGAATCAAGGAGCTCGAATCATTATTGCGGGGGTTGTGTTGCGAAGAGAAAGCATACCTCAATCACGAAAACCTAAAAAGGCGAGCTTGATGGTGAAAACCACCAAAAATTGAAGAAAAATAAGAAAATGAAAAATATATGAACATTAGACAAATCTAAGCTTATAAAAATATATAAAATAATTAAAATAACAACAAAATCTAGCCAAACTTACTACAGACTTAGGTAGCCCTCTCTAAGCCTGTTGAGCGCAGAGGAGCATGGATGACCCTTCAGCTTGGTTCAAGCTTCAAAAGGGAGGTAAGTTGGGTAATTTGGCCCCTAGGCTAGGCTAGATTGACTAGGTAGGCTAGGCTAAGCTTGGCTAGGTAGGCTAGGCTAAGCTTGGCTAGGTCGTGAAAGGATTGAGTTTTTTATTCCAAATCCTTCATTCTCTTTCAAATAGGGAGAAGGGCCCCTATTTATAGAATTTGAGTGGATCCAGGTATGTTTCTTACATATTTTAGATCCAAGGGTAGATCTAGGGCTATGGTTAAAGAGATTTGAATAAAAGATTTGGATTTGACCTTTGAGAGGAGATTAGGAGATAAGATCTTGGCTTTAGGAAGGTCATTAAATGAGGGAGACAACTTGGGCTGAAAAAAAGATACAAGGACAGGCTGGGACATTTCAAAAAGTTTTAATGACAATTGGGTGAGGTATAACAACAATTGATTTGTTATTATAACTCTACTAACGACAAATGATTTGGCATTATATCTCCAATAACAAAATATAACAACAATTTTGAAAGTTATAACGACAAATATGAGATGTAATGACACATGATATCATAATCAAAAAGTATCATTTTGAAAAGAGTATAATAACGGCAATTCAAGGTGATAACGATAAAAGAGTAATAATGACAAATAAATTATCATTATAACTCCAAACCTAGTTTTGGTCATAACTTTTGATCCCGGTGTCGGATCAACTTGATTCTTAGCATGTTCAAAAGTTGGGAATCTCTTCAACTTTTTTTTGGTCAAAAACCTTGAAAAGGTAGTTTTTAAGGATAAAAAACAGATTGAAATAAATACTATAGAGATTTTTGGTACGACAAAATATCTTGGTCTGAAAATGGGTGTCTACAAGAACACATATGTATAGTTAGATTTAACTTGTTTGGAATCTCGGTGCAGGGATGGGCATTTATGCATTTGGTGTTCTTGAGGCAGAATCTTGGCCAAACACCCATGGTGCTCCTGTTTGGAATCTCGATGCTAGGATGGGTGTTTATGCATTTGGGATAGAAAATCAGGCCCTTTCTCCTTTGTATTTACACTAAAGGATGAATTTAGCAGCTACCACCTCCTAGAGGTGATAGCTAGCAAAGCAGCTACCACCTCCTAGAGGTGATAGCTAGCAAAGCAGCTGCCACATCCTCAAATGCATAAACTCCATAAATGCCCATCATAGCTACTGATCCCAAATAGCTCCTTACAAAAAACATGAAAAGACCCTTTGAAAGCCTGGTTAGCATGGGGGTTAGCTAGAAAAGCAGTGAGCAACTTTCAAATTCTCTCTCTCTCTCTCTCTCTCTCTCTCTCTCTCTCTCTCTCTCTCTCTCTCCTTATATATATATATATATATCCTAAATGGGCACAGTGCTAAATGAAACATACTATTGAATTTCAGTTTTTTTTTTTGAAACTTTGATTGTATAGATGTGATCCATATGCTTGTTTATATATGCATAAGTTCTTGGAACACTTGATTTCGATGCATGGATAGGCTTTTATATGGTTTCAAAAATCAATAGCCTATAATTTTTATAAAATTTTGGAGGTCCAAATACCATTTATTTTATCCAAAATGCATGATCCAAATGTCGATTTCTAGTAAATCAATCATACTGAACACATCTATATGGTCATAATTAAAAAAAATACTAAAAATCTAATAAAATGATTTATTCAGCATCATGCTATATTTAGCATGAATGTATATATATATAAGGATGATTTTCCACCAGCAAATCTGACTACATGAATGCGGTCTTTTTATACGTAGATAGAATTTGATAAGGATCCAAAAATCAACCGTTATGAAATTTACTAGATTATAAAATCTTATCTACACATAAAAAAACCTTTGATCCGAGGGGCAAATAATATGTCTTCAACCATAGATTTCGCATCAATATTGTAAGATATGCCAAGAAACATATCTAACATACAAGTATTGACGAGAGGACAAGGGGTGGACTACCCTCTTATTTTATATATATATATATATATATATATACTGTAAGAACGGTTTATTTGTTATTTTACTATTTTCTAGTTCCACTACTTCAAGGTACATTTTTGTAATGTGAGCCAGCTGCAAAAGTAATTATTGTTTGGGTGACTGCAACCTTTATTTAGTAGGTATGCTTCTCTCATATATGTGTTTGCATTATTGTTATTAGAGATCTTCTTTCCTTCTGCTTTTGCCATCTCATAGATAGAAAAAATCAATTCCCAGTAAATCAAGTGAAAGAACTAAATATTTCTGTTGAATCTTTTGCTTGTTTTCCATAATGAATCCTGCATAGAGCATATATATTCCTAGCCAACCATTGTTTTAAAATGTTGCATGTAATGTTTATCAATTCTCTTTCCATCCATGTTCATGTAGGTTTGACGAAGGAGCCAAAGTGGGGCCACCTAAAGGACCTTCATTTTGCTCTGAGACTCTGTAGGAAGGCTCTAGTATGGGGAACTCCTTCCACTTTTTCTCTGGGTGACAAACTTGAGGTAAGTAACACCAACATAACAAACTAGGGCACAAACTGCAGAAAAGTCAGTCCATGTACTAGTACAGATTTTAGGATCGGCTGGAAGCTAAACTCTAACCTGATTTGCAACCAAAATAGAGTTCAGGCCTCAACATAGACTTGGTGGTTTTGGACTTGCAATCTCAGTCTCAGTTCCTCCAAGAATGTCAAACCAAGCACACTGCCATTTAGTCACTGAAACAGTTAGCCTGTCATCAAGTTTATGAGTTTCAGAAACAAATTGGACTCACATCAAGTGGGGATCTATAAATTCAGGATTAAACAATGCCATGTGGCTTATTTTTGTGAAATATAAAGTTATACCACTGATTTTAAACATCAGATGTGAAGTGCAGTCTTGGTTATGCAGGCACACATTTATGAGGCTGGCAAAGTGTGCTCTGCTTTTCTTTTAAACAATCGCACAAGAGAGGGAGCAAACATCTCTTTCAGGAATCACTTGTACTATCTGCCACCAGATTCAATTAGTATTCTTCCAGATTGCAAGACCATAGTCTTCAATCCTGCAAAGGTGAAGTCTGCAAATTCTCACTAGTGAATCATGTCTATGAGTACAAATTTGAATCTTAAAGATGCTGGCAAGTGTGACTTTGGAGGTTCAGACAATTCAAGCTCCCTTTGACCTGTTGCTCAAGAACAGTGTTGAGTCTTTTATTGCTTACAAGTGATCTCCAATAAATATCTTTTGTCAGTTGCAGTATCGCCATTGCGATATACATGATCTTGTATAGAACTGACTTTCAACATGGCTAATCTGAAGGTGACTAATTTCTAACAGGTGAATTCTCAACACAACGCAAGGATTTACCAAGTATCACTGAAGGCAAGTCAGGGTTCATGGAAAATGTACAAAGAGGAAATTCCAGATCTAGAAGAAGTTGACATACAATCAAAGAGTTTCCTAAAACACATGAACATGACAAAAGATACAACTGATTACATGTGGCACATGACACAGTAAGTGACTTCTCATCCTTCTATATTACTTAAATTGGGTCACTTCTGATAGTTGGCGCTTCTAACTCATTTGCAGACTGCCAATTCACAATTACATTTGCTTTGCAATTGAAGCCCAAATTAAAAAATTCTGAGCAACCCCATATGGAAGTCTGAATGATTTGGTTAAGAATTATGTGATGTCTGTTCTACCTGGGGCAGCACTATCCAAAGAATGGACAAATAAGTTGTTCTTGAGCCTTCTTTCACACTTAGCTTGGTCTATGTTGGTGGAGTTGCTTTTGAACAAAACATGCCCTTGACTCCATCAGTGATCAGATGATTCAGGCAGATCTATGATAAGATGGTCAATCCATTGCTTTTGTGGATAGCAGTAGTTAAAACAGTACAAGACACAAGTTCATTTTATTAGATTGTTGCAACTCTGCAAGTACCTTTCCTCGTAATAGTAACCAAATTTAGTGCTACAAAATCTTAAGAGGATAAATGTTTCAATGCAAGACTTAAGATGGTATTCCAATGATCTAGAGATGCAGTAGAAATTCGATTATATAGCAACTAAATTATTTATCATGCATTTGAGCCCTATTAATCTATGGGAATTTCAGCTTTGATGTAGGTTTCAACGACTTGCCTACAAGAGGTGGCATCCGGCCTGTCCTCCAGATTACTTCTCTTGGCCATGCATTGCATGCATTTGTCAATGATAAGTATATAGGTATTGCCTTTGCCTGTACTGAAATAAGAATCTTTCCCTTCGTTACTTTACCAAATCTTTTAATTTAGCAAGTATATGCACCAAGATATTTCAGATAGACACATTTTCCATCACTATGTTTAAAATATTTTAAATTTTAACATGCATAGGTAGTGTTTTATGGTTTCCATTTAAGTTTCAGGTGAAAATCTCTTCAAATTTAATATTGTGCTTTTTTAAGAAATTGTTGATATTCCATCATGGTCATCTACTGATATATGTTTTGATTATAGCCTGTGTTAGCCCTGTTGAAACAAATTCAGAGGTAACTTTAAATACCTTGAAGTATGCAAACCTTGCACGCAACATTCAAAATAAAGCAATTGTAAGTTAATTCTCACAGTTACATTAGTTACTCTTTTTTCTTTCATGAGAGTTGCATTTAGTTATGCCTTGTGTTCTTTCATGAGAGTCACTGCTCAAATCAACCTGCATTTTTCAGAGATATCAAGATTGATATGCAAAAGAAAGGTTCTGAAAACTTAGTAGCTTCCAGAAAAATCAATCCATGTTTGCCATTTTTCTTTGTGTAACTGCTTCACTCTGGCAGGTTTGATTAGGCAACTGACATGGGGCCATCTCAAGGTGCTGCGATTGTGCAATTAAACTGTGTAAGCCTGCTTTAGTTTCTGCAGATCCTGTTATAACTTCACTAGGAAATTTTCAGCAGGCCCATTATCCATTTGTGTGTTCCATGTGATAAATTTTTGTTATTTTCTAATGATGACCGAAGTAACATGCATTTTGTGATGATCATATTATTCTATTGTGATCTGATTGAAGTTATTGGATCTTTTGTGGAATAAGGCTTTTGTTTATTATGTGATTTAACACTTAATGGGCTCATTCTGTTTGATATTAAGCGTACTTGGAGATTTTGATTCTTATTCTTCAGCAACAGAAAATAAGGGCAGGTGTATACTTTCGAAAGTCGCTTAAAAGTAATTTTGTCATGTTGATACTTACAAATAGTTGTTAATACTGTTATTTTTATCAATACTCTGTTCAGTTTATTTTAACTTATATTACTCAATGCTTTAAGTACACTACCTTGTATGTGCCTGATGTGGATTGGTCTTGTTCCTGTTTCTAACACTCCCAAGGCTTCTATCAACTTGTTGTTGTTGAGGCATTGAGAAAAAAGAAAACAAAAAGGATAAGCATAAATTCCCTTTCAGCTGTGTTGATGGGAAGCAGATCAGGTCATGCTGAACATGAGCGTTTTTGCTCATGCTGACATCGTGGCCATCCGATTTGCATTTTAAAGAGCACAAATGTCAACAAAACCACGTGGCATTCATCCAAAATGCAAACAGACGGCCACGATGTCCGCATGAGCAAAAACGCTCATGTTCAGCATGACCTGATCTGCTTCCATGTTGATGGGCTTTATCTCAGTTTTCTGCATATTTTTTATATGTTCTTCAAATGACCATTTTGTTTAGTCTTTTCTGTCAATTACTTTAGGTTGTACTATCATAATAGGTTGTACTTACAGTGATTAATTAGACTAGATTTCTAAATAGGTGTTATTAAAGCTAGGATTACTGCTTTTGTTTGTGAGACATTTGAAAACCTACCCAACAACAACAACAACAACAACTACGCCTTCATCCCAAAACAATTGGGGTCAGCGATATCAACCAAAAAAGAAAATCATTTTGGGTCTTCCACATGAATCCTTTTCCTCCAATCATTTATATCCAATGCCATGTCCTCGGTGAGGTTCAAAGCATTCATATCCCTTCCTATCATCTCCATCCAAGTCTTCCTAGGCCTACCCCGACCTCTTTTAACTAATATATTTTCCCATTTCTCCAACCTTCTAACTGGAGCATCATTAGGCCTTCGCCGAATATGTCCAAACCACCATAAACAATTCTCTCGCATCTTATTTTCAATGGGTGCAACACCTACCTTCTTACGTATCTCCTCGTTCCGAATCTTATCTTTTATTGTATTTCCACACATCCATCTAAGCATCTGCATCTCAACTACACTCATTTTTTTAATATGATGTCTCTTGGCAGCCCAACATTCTGTACCATATAGTAAAGCGGGTCTAATAGTCGTCCTATAAAACTTTTCCTTCAACCGCAATGGCATTCTACGATCGCACAGCACTCCAGTTGCACTTTTCCATCTCATCCACCCAACCTTTATCCTATGATTTACATCTCCATCAATTTCTCCATACTTTTGAATGATGGATCCCAAATATTTGAAATAATCATTCACCGATATTTCTTGCTCACCAAGCTTCACTACACTCTCATCACTACTTCGTTGCTTACTAAACCGACATTCCATATATTCAGTCTTACTCTTACTCAACTTAAAACCTCTAGCTTCCAATGTCTGTCTCCATAATTCTAACTTAGCATTAACCCTATCTCTAGACTCATCAATCAAAACAATATCATCAGCAAACAACATACACCACGGTACATTTTCTTGAATTGATCTCGTAAGCTCATCCATCACTATCGCAAATAGGAAAGGGCTTAAAGCAGATCCTTGATGTAACCCAACCGTTATCGGAAAATTGGTTGCCACCCCTCCACACGTGCGGACATTGGTTACTACTCCATACATATCTTTAATTATACTAATGTACTTGAGAGAAACACCTTTCTTCATCATTGTCCACCAGAGAACGTCCCTAGGTACTCTATCGTATGCCTTCTCTAAATCAATAAAAACCATATGCAAATCTTTGTTCCTCTCTCTATATTTTTCAATAAGTTGTCTAAGAAGATGTATAGCTTCCATAGTTGATCTTCCAGGCATAAAACCAAATTGATTCTCCGATATCATGACAACCTTCCTCAACCTAGACTCAATCACCCTCTCCCAAAGTTTCATAGTATGACTCATGAGTTTTATACCACGATAGTTTGTGCAATCTTGTATATCACCCTTATTCTTATATAAAGGCACCAAAGTACTCTTCCTCCACTCATTAGGCATCTTATTTGTTCGCCAAATCAAGTTAAAAAGATTTGTCAACCATTCTAAACCTTTCTCTCCCAAGCATTTTCAAGCCTCGATAGGTATACCATCTGGGCCAACTGCCCTTCTTGATTTCATTTTCTTCAAAGCCTCTTCAATTTCTTTCTTTTGAATCTTGCGCATGAAGTCACGATTTATCTCATGAAAAGGAATGGAGAAGTCTCCAAGATCTTGAGCATGACTATCATTAAATAGCTTATCAAAATAATCTTTCCATCTCTCCTTAATCTCCGCATCTTTGACTAAAACCCTTTGCGTTTCATCTTTGATACATCTAACCATACCCAAATCCTTCGATTTTCTATCTCTCATCTTTGCAAGCCTATAAATATCCTTTTCGCCTTCTTTGGTATCCAACTTGTCATAAACCTCCTTATATACCTTAGCCCTCTCGTTTCGAACAACTTTTTTAGCTTCCTTCTTTGCTATCATATACTTCTCCAAATTCTTATTATCACGACTCTTACTTAGATTTCTATAACACTCTCTTTTAACCTTAATAGCTAATTTGACATCCTCATTCCACCATGATGTATCCTTACCTAGTGGTGCACCGCCTTTAGACTCACCCAATACCTCCTTAGCCACTTTTCTCATGTCACCCGCTATCTTATTCCACATTGATTATTAATCCTCCTTGAGACACCAATCAGCTTCCTTAACTACCTGCTCTACAAACATTCCTTGTTTAGCTCCTTTCAGTGCCCACCACTTAATTCTAGGATCTATCCTATGTCTATCCCTTTTGCGGCATTGTCTAATTCTAAGATCTAAAATTAAGACTCTATGTTGTGTAGCTACACTTTCTCTCAGTATAACCTTACAATCGATGCAACAACCCCTATCTCTCTTTCTAAGTAGGAAAAAATCTATCTGACTCGTATTAACCCCACTTTTAAATGTTACTATGTGAGACTCCCTCTTCCTAAACCAAGTGTTTTCTAAGATCATATCATAGGACAAACAAAAATCTAAAATCTTTTCTCCACTTTCATTTCTTTCTCCTATACCATAGCCTCCATGGATACTCTCAAATCCATCCCTACTAATGCCTACATGTCCATTAAGGTCACCCCCAATGAAAAGCTTTTCTCCATAAGATATCCCTTGTACTATTCTATCTAAATCTTCCCAAAATTGATGCTTAATGGAATCATCTAAACCTACTTGAGGTGCATAAACAAAGTAATCGACATTTTAAAGTCTTTGTTCTCACACAATAACTAATGATCAAGTTTGTTATCCTACTGATGCTGATGCAGGTGGCAATGGCGATATGGTTTATATTTCAGAATCCGATCTCCATTGAACATGATTGGGCTGTGCAATAACACTCCTCGGATGCACCTTCTAGGTTATGTGAGAATAAGTTGTCATGAATAATATGTTCTTAGGAGTTTGTAAGCATTGGAATAAAATTGTTTTTTTTTGGTGGTGTGTGCACGTGTCTGTGCCACTGGACATGTGTGTATTTATGTAAATATAAAAATATATAAATAAAATTGAACTTTTATTTTTTTGCAAAAAAATTATCAGATACGGCTGAAACCGCCACTATTTGTAAAGTGTGGTTTTTCAAAGCGTGATGGCTGAAACCATCACTAGAAAGTACTCGCTTGTGATGGAAGTAACCGACACTAGATGTTTGATTTAGTAACGGTTTGACCTGTCACTAAAACATTTAGTGACAGGACTTCTAGTGATGGCTCTTGTGCTTTTAGTGATAGATCTTGGGCCCTTTAGTGACGAAAAAGACTGGCACTAAAAGTCTATTTTGTTGTGTTGATTTCTAATGCAACAAAAGGACAGAAAAGCGGCGGTCAATGGAGGAGCCAATGGCAATGTTTGTTACTGAAAGCGTCATTCTGGTGTGGGTACCTAAGCGGGAGAGCAGCAATGAGAAAGAGAGAGAGAGAGAGAGTCTGTCGCTGATGATGGGAGCCGATGGCAATGCCTGAGAGCGTCAGAGTATTTGGGTTCTCAGCAGGAACAGCCACGACAAATAGAAGTTGAGAGTGAAGGATTTTAGGTTTTAAGTTTTTTTTTTTCTTTGAGCTTAGCGACATGGAGATGGCATTAACCGCTCATCCTCCCTCGCTTCTCATGCCTAAAAACAAGTGGCACGCTGCACCGGGCAGTACACTAGGGATGGTAGTGGATCGTTCGGGGTGGGGGACAAGGTCTCAACTCCCGCCCTGTCTCAAAATTCTACCCTTCATCCCTGCACGGGTTTTGATTTTAACTTTCATCCCCGTTTCATGTCCTCCATCCCCGGTCCAAACGGGGCAAGATGGGGCAGAATCCCATTTCTCTCCGATCCACTATCATCCCCAAAGGCATTTTAGTTATTTTAGTAACGGGGATGGGGGCAAGGGCCGGGTGGGGCAGGGGAAAGCATAAGTTTATTCCTGCCTCCATCCCCGCATGAGTTTTGATTTTAACCTTCATCCCTGCCTCCATCCCCGTTTCATGTCCTCCATCCCCGGTCAAAACGGGGCAAGATGGGGCAGAATCCCATTTCTCTCCGATCCACTATCATCCCCAAAGGCATTTTAGTTATTTTAGTAACGGGGATGGGGGCAAGGGCCGGGTGGGGCAGGGGAAAGCATAAGTTTATTCCTGCCTCCATCCCCGCATGAGTTTTGATTTTAACCTTCATCCCTGCCTCCATCCCCGTTTCATGTCCTCCATCCCCGGTCAAAACGGGGCAAGGCTGAGCCGGATCCTGATTTCCCCCGGCCCACTGCCATCTCTACAGCACACTTATTAAGTGCACTGGCCGGATCACCTAACCACTCTCCTTTCACTCAGACCAGTACCTTGCAGCAAAGTACTCGGCCGATTTCAGGATGTGAACTCAAAGGATTTTACCATGAGTTCACCCTTATGAAATGCGTAAATGATGCGAATGTTATTAACATGATTCCAATTCACCGGGCCCTCCATGAGAAATGGAATTCACGTCCTGTGACTGCCCAAGAACTGGATTCTGGAACTGCGCAAATGACCTTGTGTGAATACTAATCTCACAATTCTGAGATTCCAATTCACAATTGGGGGTCAAACAAACTTACGTGCTCACAGGAGTGCGATTGTGACGTGAATTTTACTCTCAACCGTAAATAAAAACCGATAGGCTTTATTTGGGTGATCAGCCTCTCTCTCTCTCTCTCTCTCTCTCTCTCTCTCTCTCTCTCTCTCTCTCCTTTTGCTTCTTGTGAGAGAATCATCGTCTTTGAGCATTCGAATGGTAAGATTTTGGATTCCGATGGATTCTTGAACATCCATCTTCGTTTATGAGACATTTATTTGTTTATATCTTTTCATTTTTGCAGGCAGATATTACAGAGAGCTTTAAATATGAAGAGGCAAGCATTTTAAAAATCATAACTCTACTCATTGCCTGCTTTCTTCCTATTCTGTTTTTTAATGTCCTTTTGACATAGCAAACTTATTTTCATTTCATAGGAATTCATGATCAATCGGCGTGGGCTGAAACTCTTCACTTGTAGATGGTTTGCCCACAAATCAAGAGCCAAAAGCACTAGTCTTTCTTTGCCATGATCACCATCTTCTTCGCCATGTTTTCTTTGATTGCCTATCAATTTGTTCATTATTCTTTGAAATTTTATCTTCCCCACGATTGATTATTCCTTCAATTCTATAGGATATTCAGTGGAATGTAGCATCACAATGAAAGGTAACGTGCTTTTTAATTGCTTTATTTTGTTTAACACAATGAAAGACAGTGTGTGTATGTATATATGTACACATGTTTGTCTGCTTGTATGCAATTTGACAGAATCAAAGACGTGAATATATAAGAAAAAAACAGGTCCTACTTTTCGCATTTGATGCATATTATAGGTACAGGGATAAGGTTCGCAGAAGCAGGGTTGGCTGTGTATGGAATCGACTATGAGGGCCATGGAAAATCATCTGGCTTGCGAGGATATGTTCCTAGCTTTGATGCAGTCGTTGGTGATTGTAGTGATTTTTTCACAAGTGTTGCAGGTAAGAAGCAAGAAAATTTCACTACTTCATCAACCCTTTCATGTAACTGAGTTTGATTACCTTTGGTTTTCTTGATTTGTAGAGAGGAAGGAGAACAAGAACAAAATGAGATTTCTGTGGGGGGAATCAATGGGTGGTGCGGTTGTTCTTCTAGTGCACAAGAGGCAGCCTGCTTATTGGGATGGTGCAATTTTGGCCGCACCCATGTGCAAGGTCTAGCTATATGAAACTAAATTTCCTTAAAAAGTTTTGGTTAACCTTGTTTCTTTGGTGCTATTTACAGAGGGCAGATCCAGTACTCGGGCAAAACACAGAAAATTGCTGCATGAAACAGCGAAAATCTCTGTGCACAATTGTTAAATACTTGGTCCAAGTACTGGACCTGCTCTCTATTTTAATTAGAAACCTTTGCAAATGAATTTAAGTGACCAATCTGATAATTTCGGGACTTGGGTACCCAGATATCCGATGAGTTCAAGCCAAGTCCTTTGGTAATCAGCATTCTACGCAAGCTATCTAAGATCATCCCTACATGGAAGATTATCCCTACTAATGATATTATAGATGTTGCCGTAAAAGAACCAAAAAGAAGAGACGAGGTAAGAGAAAATATATATTTTTTTACTTAATTATAATGCTTATTCTTTGCAAGAACTGATCACATGAGAATGAAATTGATGCAGATTTAGTGTTTGGTATTGCAGCTTCGTTCTAATCCATATTGCTTGAAGGGAAAACCTCGTTTGAAGACTGGGTTTGAACTCTTGAAGGTTAGCATGGAAATTGAGAAAAGTCTACACGAGGTATGCTAAATTTTCATATATGCCAATGTATAAATTTTAGGTTGTTTTGCAAATTGGACCCTGCCTTATAGCCGATTTGCAAAATAGTCCCTGTCTTATGCCATGTTACAAATCAGCTCCTTCCTTTTCTTTAACCCTTGCAAATCTGTTTTTGAGGTCAACAGCTGTTGGCTTTACGACGGTAACTGTTAAAGGGAAGACAAATTGATAGTTCTGCCTTGCATGAGGACCAATTTGCAAAATGTTAATAAAGTAAGGACTAATTTGCAAAAGGTTTAACAACTATTTGATGAACGGCATCTTGGTGACGGGTTAACCATGGTCAAACCAACAGCCGTTGACAGAAGAACTAGTTTGTATTAAAGGTGGGAAAGGCGAGGACTCTTTTGCAAAATGACATAAAGCAGGGGCTATTTTGCAAATCATTTTTTAGGTAGGGACCAATTTGCTAAAAACCCTAAATTTTTTCCTGGAATGGTATTTCTATTTGTAGAATTATTTATTTCACATATCAGCTGTCAACTTATCTCTAGATGAACAATTTACAAAAAAGGTGACTAACTTATTAGTTATTTGCAAATTGGACCTGACGTTTTAATTTTTACATTTAACCGTCTGATTTTCAAAGACATGCGTTGTCCTAAAATCAGTCAATTGACCTTTACTTAATGAATGAAAAGACCAAAATGTCCACATTTTTAAAACCTATAGGGGTGTCAACGGGTTGGGTTTACCCAGACCCGACCCGAGCCAAACCCTATATGTGTATGGTGATAAATACTAAGACCCGATTAAGACCCTGGTTTGGACCCGAAGGTCTGATTAATACATGCACCCGAGTATAGTTTGTGAAATTTTATATCAGACTCGGACCCGACCTGGGTTCCGATTAAGTCCCACAAATTTTCAATGTAAAAATGATAAAAAAATTTGATTTTATCGAGTGTGGACTGGGTCTGGTTCATGTAGTTTTTATCGGATCCGGGTATGATTTTTTTATAGTGATCCCGATTAGACTTGGGTCCTGACCCAGTATCATACCCGAAAACTGGGTCTAAGTCGTGTACCACCTGGGTTTGATCCAAACCCCACCTCTTGACACCCCTACCTGTAGAGATGGAGAGAGAGAGAGAAGTGGTGGCTGTGGGACAAACCATCCTCTTCCCTTTCTCCCTTTCTCTCTTTCTCTTTTTACTTTTAGAAGTGAGAGTATTTTGGTTTTTTCCTTCAATAAGTCAAGGTCAACTACCTGATTTTAGGACAGGATAAACGTTTCCTTGACTTGGAGATGCAGGTGGTTAAATGTAAAAATTGAAATGTCAGTCTTTCATTTGTAAATAGTGATAAGTTGGGTGCCTTTTTTGTAAATTGTTCCTTCTATAGATAGAAATATGTCTGGCTATCTTTTTTTCTTTTCTTTTCCATTAAATCAAATTTTTGACTCAATCATGTGTGCACGTTTTAATAATCAAACCATGATCACATTTGGAAAGCTAGTTTTATGGAAAACAACAAACAAATGGTAAATTATTAATAAAAAACTCATTCAAATGTCTTGATGACCTGATCAAGCAATAACCTATTCTTTAATCCCTTTCTTAAGTTGCACCATAAACTGCAGTTTCCAATTAAATTGAAAAAACTTAAGACTTGACATAAATTTTAGGGTTTTCCCTACTATGTAAATTATTGTTATTGTTACCATATTCATATCCTGCTTATTAGTTCCTTGACCACACTTCATGACAAAATCTATTCAAGTCTTTCTTTCCCTACCACTGCAAAAGGTTTATAACTATAGTCAAGAAGAAGGAATTACTATAATTAATGGAAAATATCTCATTTGAATTTCTTGTGAACCATTTGCCTGTTTTTTTTTTCTTTGAAAACTGCTTTCAGCTTAGACTTTTTTTTTTTTTTTGCTCAAAAAATTGAGTCAGGGTCTTTATAATGAGTGTCCCAACTGCAAGTGGGATTTTATGTATTGTTTTATGACAAGACCCTTGACTTTCCTTGTTTTATATCGTGGTCAGGTATCATTGCCCTTCTTGATAGTGCACGGTGAGGAGGACCGAGTAACTGACCCCTTGGTCAGCAAGCTCCTATTTGAGTCTGCATCAAGCACGGACAAGACCCTCAAACTATACCCAGGGATGTGGCACGCTTTGACTTTTGGCGAGCCACCGGAAAACTTTGAGTCGTCTTCTCAGACATATTCAACTGGTTAGACAAGCGTGTTACACTAGGAAATTCAAGGGTCGAGAGAGAGCACAAGACTGAGAACAAGAACCAGAGTCGGACACCTTAGAGTCAAGGTTGACCATGTTGTTCAATGGTTCAGTCAGTCAAACAGGAGATGACTATGGAAGATGGTGTACTTGGTCTGGCATATTTCTGAGTACAGTTGTGCTTTCTAGTTACAAAACATTTACTAAATGGTATACATTAGGGGACCAAGCTGCTGATGCCAAAGAAGAAACCAAATAATTTTAGGGAGCCAATCTTTTGCCGTAATTCTAAAAATGGACCTCATGTTTCCGAATTTACTTATACCTACAAAAGGTTTCCTGAAATTATGGGTGGGAACGGGCCAGCCTGGCCAGGCTCAGTCAATATTGACCTGTCAATTGATGGGCCGACCTATCCTACTCATTAGGCCCTTGGGCCTAATTGGGCTGTGCTGTCTCAGCTCGTGAGTAAATAAATATGATTAATATATAATTACACACACGTGTGTCTGTTTACGTACTTTTTTTATAGAATTTATAACCTGAAGAGACCACACCCGGCATGAATAGTCACGCTGGCTCAGCCTGCCATACCTACTATCGTTGTGCCGACTTTTTCTTTTAGATTAGCATTTATTTTATTAATTCATTTGGGTCTATAATAAAACCATTAATTATTTTTTGGAAGTCCTTTGCAGAGGGCAGCACTCTTTTATTTACTTAGTTAATTAATTAATTTTTATTTTCAAGGCAACAAAAGTAGTTCATTGTGGAGTACAAAAGTACTTATCATGTTCTCTGAGTTCGACCTGGACTTCACCACTAGTGTGAACAAGTTTTTATGATTTGATGCACAGTTTGCACAAACATTTTTATTGAAAATATTATTTTAAAATGCTTTATTGAAAAAGTTGCATCAACCAGCGTTTAATAACCTCTTAGAAGTAGATTTAAAAATAATAATAATAATTTAAAAATTATAATAATAATTTAAAAATTATAAAGAAAATCATTCATTAAAACTACTAAACAAATTGGGTGAGTTACAATTCAAACAATCATCACAACTGAATTGGACTTTTGTGAATAACATTTATTATAAAAAAATCAAGTCAGTCCCAACAAATTTAAAATAATATCAGAGTCTCTCAATATCTATAATAAAAATATATAGTTTATCCAAAAGATTTTTTAAGAAAGAAAAAGATTGGCTCTCGACACCATTGCAACATTGCATTATTGTAGGGATCCTCAATCAGTATCTACATGTTATATTTGGGGTTAGACTCATCGAGTCTTAGTAGGGAATATCAAAACACCATACATGTAAACATAACCAAGTATAGATGAAACATACTTTCATTCAGTTACCAACAATCAACTAAGAAAATATTCATTTAGAGCACATTCAGTTAAATTATGCATGTACTTACCAATGCAAACCCAGTATCTCTATTATGCTTGAGTACCTTTAACTTCTTTTATTTAGATTTTCTTTCTTAAGTGATGCATGTGATGCCTAACTAATGCACATACAATTATTGTTTCAATATCTTTACTCTGTGGATACTAATATAGATTTTACCTAGATCACATCAATGGCTTAGAATAGGATATATTTAAACAAGTCGTGGCTTAACCCTGGCCATTAATCAGTCACCATTTTTGGGTGAGGGACAGCCTTATCGAGAGAGAGCTCTCAGCACCTCTATTCTCGTATATTAGACGTCACTCATGAGTTACATACCTACCACCCCTCAGCTACTGTGGAGGTTTTTCCTATCTATGTGACGGGATAGAAGCAACCTTCCGTGCTTAAAAAAAAACTTCCATGAAATCGAAAGTATCACTTACCTTCTCATAGTATGCAACAATAAAATTAATGTGAATATTTGATCTTTTTATTACATTAATTCTATTATCATTCATGCACAAATATAATTAACCTATTTTGAGGTTTTGTGCCTCTATTTTGGGCACACTGACGCAAGATTTCAAAGCCTATCCTGAGTAGCTTTCAATCTATCTCGGATCTTTTGAATTTCTTGTATATAGTGCTGCAATACCATTAGTAATTTGGTTGATTGCTTAATGATATCATCCTAGTAAGTTGGTGATCTGCATGGCCTTCCATATAAAGCCTCATATAGATTCATCACAATACTTTCGTGATAGTTGTTGTTATATGCATACTCCACTAAACACATATGCACATCCCAGTTACCCTTCCAATCAAGCATACAAGCTTGCAACATGTCTTCTAGGGTTTGAATTGTCCTTTCTGACTGACCATTAGTATGGCAGTAAAACACGATACTAAATTTAAGTTTTGTACCTAATACTTGCTGAAGTTATCCACAAAATCATGATTTAAACTATGTATCACGGTTCACAATGATCGAAATTGGTACTCTGTGTAACCTCACAATTTTCTTGACATACAAATCAGCCAGACTCTCCAGAAGTTGATTGATCCTGATAGGTAAAAAGTGAACAGACTTAGTGAGTTTGTCAACTATAACCCAAATTGCATCGTGCTTCTTGCGGGTCTTCGATAGACCTACCACAAAGTCCATGGTAATGTCTTTTCATTTTCATTGGAGAATCTCGATTCTCTACAATGTTCCATCAGGTCTTTGGTGCTTGATCTTAATCTGCTGACAAGTCAAGCATCTAGAGACATATGCCTCTACTTTTTAATTTATGTCATTCCACCAATATTTTTACTGCATGTCTTTAAACATCTTGCTACCTCTAGTATGGATGGTGTATTTGGTCTTATGGGCTTCATCAAGAATTTCTTTTCTCAATTCAGGGTTATCTGGTACCCAAAGTCATTCTTCCATATGGATACTTCCATAATCTTAAATACGAAAAGATGTACCTTCTTCTAGTGCTCTTGCTTTCAGTTTTTTGTATTAAACGTCTTGCTTCTATTCTGTAATGATTCTCGAGAGAATCTTTGATTATATGGTCAAGCCAAACAACTAAATAACTATGTGACCATCTGAAAATGGTTTCCATGCAATAAAATTCTCCACAAGCTTTCAACATTTCACAAGACTGGCTAGAACAATACCAGACTTGCAACTAAGCATATCTGCTACGACATTTTTCTTTACTAGCTGATAGGATAAAGTAAATTCAGTCTTTGATAAACTCTAACCATCATTGTTGTCTCATGTTTAGCTCTTTGTAAGAGAACAAATATTTGAGACTCTTATGATCCGAAAAGACTTTAAACTTATCTCCATACAAGTAGTGTTGTCAAAGCTTCAGTGCAAATACTACTGCTGCTTGATCCAAGTCATGGGTTGGATAGTTCCGTTCATGAATCTTTAATTGACAGGATGCATATGTTGTACCTTTATCATTCTATATTAGCACACAACCCAAACTTGTTCTAGAGGCATCTGTGTATACCATAAAACTACCTCGACAAGAAGACAAAGCCAAGACAAGAGTTGTTGTGAGCTTTGTTTTCAAAATTTGGAAACTCTCTTCACATTTGTCCATCCAGTCAAACTTGATTCTTTTGTGCAAGAGTTTGGTCATAGGTAAAGCAATTATAGAAAAGTCTTTAATGAATCATTGATAGTATCCCTCTAGACCAAGAAAACTCCTAATGTTACTGACATTCTTAGGTTGCTTTCAATCCAGTACGACTTCAACTTTGGTCGGATCCACGAATACTCCATTCCTAGATATCACGTGACTAAAAAATATGACTTCTTCGAGCTAAAATCCACACTCGAAGAACTTATCAAACAATTGATACTCCCTAAGGACTTCTAATATGATCCATAAATGCTCTCTATGCTGCTTCAAATCTCTGAGTAAATCAAGATGTCATCAATGAATACAATCACAAATGTATCCACATAAGGTCGAAATGCTCGGTTCATGAGATCCATGAAGGTTGCTGGTGTATTAGTGAGTCTAAAAGGCATCACTACGAACTTATAATGTCCATACCTCATTCGAAAGGCAGTCTTTGGGATATCTTTGTCCTTAACTCTGAGTTGATAGTACCTAGTTCTAAGGTCGATCTTCAAAAATAATTTTGCCTTCTGTAATTGATCGAACAAATCCTCGATACGTGATAACAGATACTTGTTCTTGTTGGTAGCATGATTGAGCATCCTATAGTCAATGCTCAATCTCAGTGTTTTGCCCTTCTTCATAACCAGTACAACTACACCCCAATGAGATACACTGGGTTAAATGAATCCTCAATCCATAAGCTCTTGTACTTGTTTATTCAACTCCTCGAGTTCAGCTGGTGCCATACGGTATGGTGCTTTGAAAATTGGCATTGTTCCATGCAACAACTCGATATCAAACTCTACTTCTCGCTATGGAGGAACTCCAGGTAACTCTTTTAGGAATACATTTGGGAATTCTCTTACTACATCTAACTCCTCTATTAACGAAGTTTTAGGTTCAACTAGAGTGATATTGACCAAAAAAAGTAGTACACCCTTTCTGTATGTATTTTTGTGCTTTCAATGAAGAAATCACTATGCCCTTCAATGTGGGCCTAAAAAGTTTAAATTCTACTATTGTACAATCGGGTCTAGTAAAAAAAAAAATCTTCTCGACATATGATTGCATGGTACTCGAATAATCAATCCATGCCTAATATGATATCAAAGTTAGTCGTATCGAGTAGGATCATATCAGTAGGTAAGTTTTTTTCTGTGATAAACACTTCTATGTTTGGTACATAGGTTATGCACAAGAATGTTCATCAGTCAAAGTATGTACCTCCAACGGGTAGCTCAGGGTTTCAATAGATATATGCAGTTGTTTTATGAATTTTTCCAAAATGAAAGAATGAGTAGCACTACAATTGAATAAAGTAAGATCTGCTTGTCCAGTGATTAGTATGGTACCTTGCACCAACTCGCCTTTGGTTAGTTGCTCCACAGTAGTAGCATATAGATGCGTCCTGTCATTACTTTATATCCTGTTATCTTCTATCGATGTTGATGTTATCACTGCAATGTTTTGGGTCCTTTCCTCCCTTCGTTGGATTGCTTCTTGTTGTAATCTTTGACGTAGTGGCCAATATTGCCACAATACAGACATATGTCAGTCTCACGGGAACAAGGTTGCCCCAGATGGTTAACTCAACAGTTAGAGCAAGATTGTGTTAGCCCTTATTGTTCAGGCCTTGTGCCTCTCTGTGGTCTCGACTTCTTTTTTGGTGGTATGAACCTTCTACCACCTGAATGTTTTGGGAAAAATCTTTTCTTAGTTCAGTTCCTCTAACCTATTGATTATTGTACCCCTTGATTAGGTTGGCCTTTCTAAGATTCGATGCAGTCATGAACTAGGAGAGTAGTCACCTCAATGGCCTTATCTAGAGCCTTGGGTCCATGAGTATAGACCTTCGTCCTCAAGACTGGTTTAAACCCATATGCAAACTTCGTCGCATGTTTCTCCTCTATAGTGTAGACATTGGGAAATATCGTTCTAATCCGCAGAATCTAGTGGTGTAGTCTGCCGATGTGGATCCTCCTTACTATAGACCTAGGAATTCTTATATCTTTCTGCTCTTCTCATGCTTCAGGAAATAGGTTGTGTGGAATACTTCAACGAATTGCTCTCATAGCACTCGTCCGTTGAGGAACTCAACTTCTAGGGTTGTAGCCCACCATCTTTCTGCATTTTCTTTAAGCCGAAAGGTTTCAAAGTCCACTTTACCATCCTCAGGGACTCATAGAACTTTAAAGATCATTTTGACCTCTCAAATCCAGTGTTTTGCCACTTCAGGGTTGGATTTTCTAGTGAAACAAGGAGGATTCATATCCATAAACCTCTTATATGAGGCTCTGTCCATTGCTAGTGGCAAAGGTGTTGAGCGATCATGTATAACTTGTTGGAGGTTGTCACCCATCGTGTGTATGAATTCGACTTACTGCCCAACAACCCCGACCAGGTTAGCTAGGGTGTCCATGATGGTGTTGCATATTCCTTGCCACACCATCTAAGGATCATACAAGAAAGTACTTTTATAAGTGAGGTCGGTTTTTATCTTGTTATCATATATTCGATAAACTTGCTCTCATAACAATCAATTACTCACACCAGTAAGAAGCAAAAAGTAGATATATTATTATTCTTGTTTTATTGGTTCACAACAACACACAACAGAAATAAGAAGATACCCAACACTGTTAGCAAACACTTAGAAACTATCCTGCTATAAAATTTAGGAGTTTTTAACTCTTACAAAAAGTTGGATATATCTACATCCTAAGGGCGGTGGGTGTAGTGCCTACGATATTCCAGCTTGTTTATGTGTGCCTTCGCTTAGGCATAGGAGTGTGGGGTGGTGATGCTGGTGTGTATTATGGAGATTCAGGAGGTGTAATGAATGCCATAGGGGAGTACTCAGGTGAAGCAAAAGTGTAAATGGGTGAATCCAGCCCCCATTTTCCATACTGTAGGGTTTGGATCCTCTACTACTAGAGGTACTGGTACTGGGCTAGCGTGAGAGAGCACATCCATCTGCATTTCTATATTCCCTTGCCATTTTTCGTATTCCATCTTTAATTGACACTCATCTATAATGTGTCCCCTCATTCCATAGTACGTACAATCACTTAACTCACGTATGCAAATCTCTCCTGTGTGGTCCATGTTGCACCTTTTATAGGATTGTGCTTCCTGTAAGAGCATCTGAATGTTGTAGGAGACCGTTTGAACAACCCAGTTCAAGTGATCAGGTCCTTGAGCTAAATCTTATAGTGATGTGACATCTCTCTTTCCAAGACATCTAAACACAAGTAAGCTATTGAGTTCTTCATAATCAAATCACAAATGTTTGACATAGAACAAAGCAATAAACTTAAAACCCGTGATACTTATAGTGCAATTGTAGATGTTGATGAGCCTTGAACTATTTTTCCTAACCATGCTCTGATATCAATGCGGTAATGCACCAAAATTTTCAACTTAAAAAATATAGAATTTTAACCATTTTTTTTTAAACAACATAGTAGACATATTTGGGTTTAAAAAGTCGGACAATCCAGAGGGTTATAAAAATAAAATATGTGCTTGAAACATAGATCCATTTTCATCTCACAAATTGGAAGAAATAATTTATATTCCATATGTCTCACATAGTTTAAAATATTACAAATCCCCAAATATTAATAAAACATCTCATTTATAATGAGACACCTAAAAGCTTGTCTAAGATCATCACGTTAGTTAGGAAAGGATGGTTCATGGCCTCGCCGCATACTGTGCCTTAGCACCACATCATCATTCATCACTTGTGCCCTACGAAACAGGGTCAAAACTCTTGTGAGCCAGTAAATAAATTCACATAATGTGCATCATGATAATTAATCAAACATCTATCATGAATATCATGACATGTTGCATGACAATTAGAGAATTGCAGATAATTCATTATGTAACTTCAATATTATAGCATAGAATCTCAAGTAAGGAATATGAATTACGTAAAGAAATACTAACTATATTAGTCAGTTAGCAGTGTTAGTAACATTAGTTTTGATAGGCTTACCACCTCTGGATACGTATAGGCAATTGTCATCATGCCAACTAGAGTATACTATGTTGTTCATTATGCAAATTGTATATTTACCGTAGTACCTTAGTGACCGAATAAACCAACCCAAGCCCACGGTCCATAACCAAGAGATTTTTGGCACAAAGGAAAACCAGATTGCAATCTCCTACTACTGTAGTAGCTGAGGTATACCACTTTTGGGCAACTTCGACCTCTCTAATTTCGAGTGATCCAAGGATGCCTTTGCTCCTTAATTCAAGTCAGTATGACATGTAGCTCAAACCTACATGAGACATCATCACTAGGGGCTATATTGTTCCACCCTCTCTACGGTGGACCATGGTGTGAATGGGTTATATGGGTGGTTTCATCTTTATTAAGATAGTTAGCATTCTATGTCCTCACTTCATGAGGCAAATAGGCTCAATAGCCTCCATACTCTCCTCAGAGTAGTATACGTGTTATGACATGGTTTTGCCCAACACAATTCACGTGCTCTGGTGCCTTTAGCCCATGTGAGCACCTCACCGGTGAAGGCAACAACAATGATTTTTAATGTGTAGATGTTTGCATGTGAAGTGGGACTTCCTCTCACAATATGAGGTCACAACCCACCCAAGCTCTCAATAGAGCATTAATCCATCAATGCATTTCAACAATTAGTTCATAACCACACACAAGTCCAATGATGTTCATATATGCCTCAATGTACCATGTTATAGTACAATAATGCATAACATTCAAATGCAATAAGATGCATTTGTACAGCATGCTATGTATATCATTTTTGTGTAGGTTTCATAGCCAATTCGGGAGGCAACAGTTTATGTTAAAAACATGAACATCATTATCACATTCATCTATTCATCATATGCTACTTATGTAAGTTCTTTGAATCAAGTATAGCGTCATGTCATATGCATCTTTCATTTTTTGCATGGCCTTAAAATTTTATAGGCAATTTGCATTTTATCATAACATGAACAATTGTTATCATATGACACTCAGCCCAAGCATAGACATTCCCTATGTTATGACATAATGCATTATGTCAAGCATAATCATAAGTATTCCATTCATTATGTCAATGTGCATTTATCCCAAATATGAGCATAAGTAAACACAATTTCCATGAGCAATGTCATATTGCAATTATCATGAGCATAGATAAGTGTGATCATTTCATATGCAATGTCACCTTGCATTTATCATAAACATATGTATAAATATGTTGATTTCATGTGCAATGCATCTATCATATGTATGAGCATAGACATGTATGTTCTTTTCATATACCTTATCATATTGCATCTATCCCAAGTATGAGCATAGGCAAGCATGATCTTTCCATGTGCAATATCATATTGCATCTATTGTAAACATATGCATATACGTATTGATTCTATGTGCAATGTTATATTGCATTGATCATATACATACATATAGGTAAAACAAGTTAATTCCTTGTAAAAATCGTATTGCATTGATCATAAGCATATGTTAAAGCGTAGTAATTGTCATAAGGCAATTGATTTCTTATTTTCGAATGTTCATGAGCATCTAACTCACTATCCAGTTGACATAATGATATTCTCATGTTTACACATGAAAAACTAAAACTCACGCAAAAACCTTTCAAGTATGCGTATAAGAATATTTTTACAATATAGTTCGCTTAGGTTTTGGCATAATATATTTAGGCCAAAACAGGTTGGTATGTGTAGCTATAGACTCCATTCTATCTGTTGCCACAAATTGATTTTCGTATTGAAACCCCTTCATCTTCCTCCTTGCTTTTGATTTTCTTTTTCTTTTCTTTCTTTGATTTTTCTTGCAGCTAAGGAGCCACCGACTGCTGGTCTGCCCAACCACTATTGGACTAGTTCTGGGTCAAACAGTCAGGCCCAGTTTAGACCTTGGTTGGACCAAGTCATTCGTTCCAGCCAGTTTGAACCAGCTCAGTACAAACTTCCTATAATGCCCCAAAATTTCCAACATTAAAAATATAGAATTTTTACCACAAAATTTTTTTTAATAGCACAACAGATATAATTTGGGTTTTAAAAAGTCGGATAATCCTAGCGAGTTACAGAAGAAAAATACGTGCTCGAAAGACATATCCATCCTCAGCTCATAAACTGAAGAAATTATTTCCATTCCTTAAGTCTCATATAGTTCCAAATATTACATATCCTTAAATAAAACATCTCATTTATAATGAGACACCCAAAAGTCTGTTCCAAGCTCGTCAGGTTAGTTAGGAAAGGATGGTTCATGGCCTCGCCACATACTGTGCCCTCGCACCGCATCATCATTAATCACTTGCACCCCATGAAATAGGGTCAAAACTCTTGTGAGTTGGTACACAAATTTACACAACATGCATCATGGTATTTAATCAAACATCTATCATAACATGCTTCAAGACAATCATATACATGCAGATAAAGCATCATGTAACTTCAATATCATATCATAGAATCTCAAGTAAGCAATATGAATAACATGATTATAACTTGGAATCTCAAGTAAGCAATATGAATAACATGATCATAACTAACTGTGTTAGCTAGTTTGCAGTATTAGTAATTTTAGTTTCAATAGGCTTACCTCCTCTAGGTACGTAGAGGCAATTGTCATCATGCCAACTAGAGTATACTATGATGTTTATTATGCAAATTGTATATTTGATGTAGTATCTTATTGATCGAATAAACCAACCTAAGCTTGTGGTCCATAACCAAGAGATTTTCAACACAAGAGCAAACCAGATTGCAATCTCCTACTACTGCAGCAGCTGAGGTATACTACTTTTGGGCAACCTCGAACTCTCTAACTCTGAGTGATTGGTGGTCCAAGGACTTCTTTGCTCCTTAATTTAATTTGGTATGACATGTAGCTCAAACCTACATGCGATATTGTCACTCGGGGCTGTACTGTTTCACCCTCTCTAAGGTGGACCATGGTGTGAATGAGTTACATGGGTAGTTTCATCTTTATTAGGGTAATTAGTATTCCATGTCCTCGCTTCATGAGGCAATTAGGATCAATAGTCTTCATACTCCCCTCAGAGTAGTATACATGTCATGACATGGTTTTGTTCAACCCAATTCACTTGCTTTGGTGCCTTTAGCCCATGTGAGCACCTCGTCGGTAAAGGTGAGAAAAAAAATCTTAAATGTGTGGATGTTTGCATGCAAAGTGAGACTTCCTCTCATAATGTGGGGTCACAACCCACCCATGCTCTCATTAGAGCATTAATCCAGCAATGCATTTCACAGTTAGTTCATAACCACACGCAGGTTCAATGATGTTCATACATGCCTCAATGTATCATGTCATAGCATAATAAAGCATAATATTCAAATGCAAAGAAATAAAATAAAAATATTTTTCTAATGGTGTATGAAACGCTAGAAACTAACAGACGGGTGCCAAGATATGGCCCCAAAAGCAATCCTAAAAACAAGTGTTGAACAGGGGATGGGATGCCTATCTATATTGGAAATTCAGAATAATAGCAAAAAGAATAGAGAGAGGAGTCTATTATCTTTCCAATGCCATTGACATCACAATGATCTGATAAGCAGTTTGAGAGATAAGACTCCAAGAATGTTGACAAGTTGACTATTTCACAACACGGGATAAATACCAGTACTGGTTTTTGAGTTAGAAAAGAAAGCACTATAAAAGAGTTTTCTGCTTCTGTGGAAAACTAGACAAACTTAGATATGAGTCTTAGCTTTACAATGAGAAAGAAAATGCAAGTTTTCATCATTGGATCGTTGAGATATGGATAAAAAAATAAGTGGCAAAAAAAGTCATTGAAATGATTGTTTCTTACAGTTTGTGCTAGTTTTTAGAGGCTTTAGAAACGAAATCTGAAAATGGGCCGAACATGGGAAACGTAGTCACATTCATCAGATTTTCGATGAGCCTAAGAACATAAAAAAGTGAACTACGAGTGCAGAGATATGCCTTTGTCACTGTGATAGTGCCAAAAATAGAAAATAAAAAAAGGAATAGACTGCGGATTTGGATCTTAGGTGGATCCAGATTCAAAAAAGTGCAAACAAGTACCAACCTTGTAACACTATCCTGGGTACTTCAATTCTTAGACCAGGCAAATGGATCCCACAATGATCGCCATTCTATGGATTCTGAGTTTTTAAAAACTAAACACATAAGTTTTTTCACCAAAAATTACTTAGAAAATAGATCTGTGATCCAGATCCGAATATTAGAAGAAAATGAGAACCATTCTTTAAAATCTCACACCTTTCCTCCTCTGTTGAGTAGGGATCGGTCGGATCAAGGGTGTCAAATCATTGTTTCTAAGGTTAAGTTGCGAAGAGGAAGCATACCTCGAACACATAAACCTAGAAAAAGCGAGTTTGGTGTTGGAAACCACCAAAAGTCCGAAAAAGCAAGAAAATGACAAATATACGAACATTAGATAAATCTAGGCTTATAAAAATATATTAAATAATTAAAATAACAAAAAAATATAACCAAACTTACTACGGTCTTAGGTAGCCCTCTCTACGTCAGTTGAGTGTGGGGGAGCCCAAACGACAATTCGACTTGGTTCGAGCTCCAAAAGGCAGTAAGTTGGATGATCTAGACCCTAAGCTAGGCTAGGCCATGAAAGGATTTTGAAGTGTAAAGTTGCTCGAGCTTTTTATTCCAGATCCTACCTTCTCTTTGAAATAGGGACAAGGCCTCCTATTTGTAAGATTTGAGTAGATTTGGAGATGTTTCTTACATATCTGAAATCTAAAGGTAGATCTACAGCTGTAGTTAAAATGATTTGAATAAAAGGTTGGGATTTGACTTTTGGGAGGAGATTAGGATATAGGATCTTGATTTTAGGAAGGTCATTAAGTGAGGAGACAACTTAGGCTGTCAAAAGGTACATAAGCATGGGTTGGGGGGGGGGGGGGGGGGGGGGCATTCTCTAGGTTGTCGATATTCAAAATGTGAGTAGTTTTGAAAAAGTTTTAACGACAATTGAGCAAGGTATAACCACAAATGATTTGTCATTATAACTACTAACGACAAATGATTTGTCTTTATATCTCCAATAACAAGATATAGCAACAAGAATTTTGAAAGCTATAACGACAAATATGAGGTGTATAACCAAAAAGAGCTATTTTGAAAAGGGATATAATAACGACAATTCAAAGGGTAATAACAACAAGTCACGGTGCTAAATGAAACATACTATCGGATTTCAGTTTTTCTTTTGAAATTTTGATTGTACATGTGTGCTCTATATGCTTGTTTATATATGCATGAGTTCTTAGAGCACTTGATTCCAATGCATTGATAGGCTTTTATCAGGTTTCAAAAATCAATAGCCTATAATTTTCATAAAATTTTGAGGATCCAAATACCATTTTTTCATCCAAAATGCGTGATCCAAGTGTTGATTTCAAGTAAATCAATCATACTAAACACATATGTATGGTCAAAATTTTAAAAAAATACTGAAAAACTAATAAAATGATTTATTCAACACTGTCCCATATTTAGCATGAATGTATATATATATATATATATATATATATATATATATATATATATATATATATATATTTATATATAGTAGAGCTTAGTTGCTTGATTAATAGGTGCTTGAGCACCTACTTGATTATGCTCTGCCCATCACGTGCTTGATGGATGGCCAGCGCAAAAACAAAAAAAATCCCATAAAAAATGGGTTAAAACGTGCTCAAAACCGATCTAAACTCACACAAATGGGCATTAGTGATGTTATCTAAGCACGCTAAATGTTCAAAAGGAAGCGGTGGTATTTTTAGCACAAAAACTCATTTTTGATGTTATTTGGTTTTTTACGCATGGCCGTCCATCAAGGGTGTGATGGACGGTCCGCTTGATTAAGTAGGTGCTCAAGCACCAACTCATCAAGCAGCTACTCTCTCTCTCTCTCTCTCTCTCTCTATATATATATATATATATATATATATATATATATATATATATATATATATATGTGGAAATGTTACAATGCACAAGCATTTTTATATTTTAATATCATTCACAAAAGATTTTAAGACAACATATACCCTTTAAAGTAACTTTTTTTTGTAGTTTTTGTAGTGATGGGTAGGTGTGACGTTTTTTGTGCCTACCAGATGCCTATCGACCTTTAGAAAGATTGTTTCTATTTTTTTCTAAAATCTGACCATACAAATGTGATCTACAAAATTGATTTCGTGGGAATGGACTTTTGGATCATCTGATTCCAACACCAAGTTAGGTTTTTATAAGATTCAAAAATTAATATTTTACAATTTAAAAAAATATTCAATGCTTAAAAATTCATTTTTTTTTTAAAACATGATCAAGTACGATTTTCTAGCAAACCTATCATGCAGAACACATATGTAAGATCAGATTTTTGAAAACCCTTATCCATGCTGGGTAGGCACACGGTAGGTAAAAAAAGTGTCAGGCACCTACCCATATATATATATATATATATATATATATATATATATATATATATATATATATATATATATATATATATATATAAGGAGGATGTTCGTCCCCTCCCTTCAAAATGTGCATGTTACATAACCCGGTGCACCAGTCTAGCGGCCAAACCCCTTGGGGCTAGCAACAGCCTCCAATGTGAAATATTTCTCGACTTATAAAATCATGTTTTTTTATTGGAAAACATGATTAAAGAGTTGATCCCCAGCATTTAGATCAGGCTAAACACGTCTTTGAGGTCGAATTAGATTAAAATAACTTGGACATATGATTTTTAT